>NC_004354.4:5454545-5757575 GCF_000001215.4 Drosophila melanogaster | reverse complement strand
CCATAAAGTTCTCAATTAAGCGTCAGATTGACCAATCCAATCATTCGATCGAATCCGAAGCCAATTGATTAATTCCAAAATTGTTATAGCATCGCCGTACTATCAGGGGATTGAACATCAAACTGCAATTGCCGCCGGTACACTTGCAGCATGAGTAATATATGAGAATATACTATATTTTATGATCGCAATGATAGCTTGGAAATTTCCACTCGCTATCTATTTTCCGGCCCAACCATCCGCATCTATTGAATCGTACTCAAATCAGGAAGCTAAGCTCACAAAAGTCATTTTGAATGCTAGGAATTTAAGTTGAAATCATTGCGATTAGTCACAAAAACTGTCATGAGTTCCGAAATATAAATGGGCGTGGCTTCGCTCGCTAAGAATTGAAAGCAACTGAATAAAGAAACCGTCTTATTTGGGGTCTTCAAACATTGAGCGTATTGAAACATGAACGTGATAATGAAGTTAACTATCTAAATTGGCGCAGCTTAAAAGATAACGATATAATCTGGAATGCAAGAGTGAGTAAATGTACGTGACATTGAACACATTTTCAAGAATACCTATTTATACCTTTCTCTCTTGAAGGGAAAATTCTAAAAACTTTAACCTTTTAAGATCGCAAATAGACTCATTTATTGTAATAAATAAAGTCAATGGCCTCTGAACGTTCAAACAAGTACATATTGCGAAGTGCTACCTATTATCATCAATTAACCTTTAGCTTCTTTGTGTGCCATTCACTTTATAAGAAGGTTATATTTCAAAAGAAACCATTGACGCGGGTTTCCAAAGTTTGTTGGTATGACGTTTCGTTCAACTTTTGTTAAGTGCAAGTTCCTCGATTTCCGACCTTTTTGCAATCGTTTGCAATCGATAATGCGCACCACGATAAGATCCTGTAAAGTGCCTTTTAACATTTCGAAAACCGAAGATTCCGAATTTCCAACGTAATGCCGATTATTTAGTGGGTTTTAGCCTTCTAAAGTGCATGTACCCGTGGTTATATTTAAGTTAAGACCTTGTCGAGTGCACTCTGAGTTTTTCTTTTTTGTTTTTTTTTTTTTTGTGGCTGGGGGATGTGAAGGGAAGGGAAAGGAAATCAATCGGAACGCAAATAAACAATCGAAATTTCGGGCGCGTGCTATCTGCCGAGCGTCCGGGTTTTTTCGACTACGTAACAACGGGCGGGCTGCAGTGGAAAATTTTCTAGCTGGGTCGCCCGCCTGCTGCGCACTTTCACCTCCCCCGCCCCGCCCCCCCACAAACACTACATGGAAAAGAAACGGAAGAAACGCCAACGGATTGGTGATTGGCAGAGGGGGCAGTGAGGCTGTCTGCCTTGGCTTGGTTAACAAAGCTCACCTTTCTGATCGCCTTGGAATCGCCGGCTCTGGTGGGAATCAACGTGTTGTCCAGGTCAAAGTAAAAGGCCCTGATTTTCGCACATGTCGCATCGAAATGTGAATGTGTGGCTGTCAATTGCTTGCCGCAATGGAATTTGCTAGCTGCCATGAGAGTCGTCGAGCGGAGGGGGGGATGGAGGGTCAGCGAGGGGTCACTGTCAGGAGTGGAGGGGTGGTAGCCGGTTGCTTGGTTAGATGGATGGATGCAAACGTAGAGATCCAAGAACAACTTTGGTGCAATTCAATCCGCCAGCGGATTTGCGCTTTGAAATTGGCGCCAAACGAAACGAAACGAAATGTACGAGCTGCACGACTGCAGCAGCACTGCAGTATTTTTCTATTTTCCTCGAGCGGACTGGCAAAAGTTTCCGCTTCTCGCGCGGCGAAGTTAAAACGGCAACTGAATGACAGCGACAAAAAAAATAATGAAACGGAACGGGAGCGGTCGCAGTAATGTCGAGAGACGGGGTAGCGGGGCGGCGGAACAGGTGAGCGCGTGTGTATGAGTGCTTGTTGACTGAGTGAGAGCGGAGCAGCGAATGAAAAACCGAAAGAAAGTGCGAGGGCGCATGGGAAAACAGTGGTGGCCAAAAGTCTGCGTATGCGAACAGTGCTACCAGGCGGCGGCGCCAATTGATAAAAACTTGATAAGATATTGTTATTCCTTAAGATTTTATATTATTATTAAGATGTTCTTGAATAAGTTTATTTCAATAACTGGTTAGACATCCGTGTTGTGTTGTTCTGGACAACTACTGCGCAGCACATGTGCTTTTTACGGGCACATATTTTTTGGCGCCACTGTGCGAAGTGTGCCAAGTGCCGTTTGCGCGCCAGAGCGAACGAGAGCAGGCGACCTAGCGCAGAGTTGTCTCTATGCGCCGTTAAACGACCGTGAGTGGAAAAGAGAGCACGATAGAGGTCGCGGAGAGGTTCGCGTTTCTCTGCTACGACGCCTGCTCTCCACTCTGAATTTAGTATAAGTCGAGGCACGCTCATTTCCTAATTGTTGTGCCATTTATTTTTAACTTCTATTAATAAAACCAGGAAAAGCAATAACAACAGTTCTTTGTTTACCAAAAATATCAGTTGTTTTATACTTCCTGGTGCTTTCTAGCACTGGCTTGGCGGTAAATCGATAGTATTCGATAGTGATTGTTGAAAGTGGCAACGCTATAGTTTTTGTTTAACGAGGTGGCAAGTGATTAGCCCACGGATTTTTTGGCATCTTTCCGTGTTTATTTTCAATAGTTTTTGGAGTTTTTCAACATTATCCGCGATGAGCAACGCAGAGACAACTACGGATTTGCTTTCTACAGGTGAGTAAATATTTAAATCACATGAAAGGCGCCATAAAACGAGGTTTTCTTGCAGAAACCATTCTAAAAGCGGCGGACGAGGAAGTGGAGAAGGCTTCAGCGTCCAGCAGTAGTACGTTATTGGCCGAAAAGGATGTCCCGGAGGTCAAGGAGCGGCCCATAACGCCGGAAGACGAGCTCATCTCCATGGAAACTCTGCGACCCTCACCTGTCCAATGGCCAGAGCGTTGTAAGTGTAGAAAACGTGAGCACGAAGAAATTGGCGCCATTTTTAACGCATATCTTTATTTTCGATTGCTCCAGTTCCCGGAATGGACGAGTTCCTCTCCATGAGCGACACGCCGATGTACACGCGCAGCACCAACTACACCAGCAATCTGACCGATGATGATATGGTTAAGATTAATGGTAAGTAGCTGCAAAGTCAATGAGATTTAAGAATAGTATATTAAAGAATAGCATATCCATTACCTACTTTTCTATTCCAGAACTAGCCCAGCTCCCTCCCGAGGATCTGATCGATAAAATAAAGTCAATGCATGATGAAATTTACCAGCTGGGACTGCGTGAGGCAATGGAGATGACTCGTGGGAAACTGCTGGGCATCTTTGACCGGGATCGCGCTCCTAAGCGGCAGCCATGAGGCTGGATGATCCGATCCCTAAGAATGGGACTGTCGAGGATCTCGTTGAATTCGCATTAGGAACATAGGTGTAGTTTCATAGTGTACATAGTGCTATTTTTATAGTGAGTAATGCGTGTTGTGAATGATTTATCGCTATTTTACAAAGATAAATAGGCAGGCGTTTGAACAGTAACTAACGTTTATTTCCATTAAAGCATTTTGGGTCCTACACGTCGCTTGTATTACAGATACATTTGAGGAGTCGGAGGAGAGATGAAGTTGACGGATTGGAGGGAAAGGAATGCAGAAGGATCTGGAGTTTTTGGAGAAGGCACAGTAGATTTCGCTATGCAGGGACATTAACGCAACAAATAACTCTGTCTATGTGGGATTGGATGGATCGGTTGCGCTCTAGTGCGTCCTATTAATACTTAACTAAATGCTTTCGTTCGGATTTATGCAGTAGCCTTCCCCACGATCCATCCCAATTTGGGAAAGTGTGTTGGTGCTGATGGTGTGCTTACATGCTGTTTCCCGTGAATATATATCCAGTAACGTGCATCAATTCCCATTACTCCTGCCACTGCATTCCGAATCGCTGCTCAAAGGTGATCCGGTTAAAGACGCCCGCATCGGCCAGCTGCAAGGGATCGGTGTAGTACGCAAAACGCCGTATATCCAGCATGGCCAGGTCGAACATTTGCTTCCAGCTGGTCAAATCTGTAACGCTCATGTGGATCGGCAGCTGGGGATCCGGTATATCGATGGCCGCCTGCAGACGGTCAAACGCCTCGGCAATTGGTCCCACCGATAGATTAACCCAGTACTCCGCTGGAAAGCGCTTGTTCTCACAAAACGGCGCTCCCTTGCGCATGATGAAGACCAGCATGAGTATCTCATAGCGCTCGGAGCTCTCATAGAAGCGCTTGGTTCGGGTCTTCTCCACGAAATCGATGAGAAGGATCAGGGGAGTGTAGTTCTGGAGGTGCATCAACAGCTCCCGGTCGGTCCAAAGGTAACGGCCGCCTTTGACGGTCAGCAGGCTCATGTTGCTGGCGAGTTGTTGATGCTGCTGCTGCTGCTGTTGCTGCTGCAGCTGGTGGTGTTGCTGCTGCTGAAGGTGTTGCTGTTGCTGCTGCTGATGTTGGTGTTGCTGCTGCTGTTGCTGCTGGTGTTGCTGGTGCTGCTGCTGCTGGTGTTGCTGCTGCTGGTGCTGCTGGTGTTGCTGCTGCTGATGCTGCTGGTGAATGCCGCCGGCGGATGGGGCTGGAGTTCCGGTGTTGGATGCCACCTGGCTGGGCATGGCGACCACAATGCCCGTCTGTCTCTGGCAGCCAATCTCCTCCACCATGTGCGCTGCAATGACGACAAAATGCATTTAAGGCAAGTGCCTAAACCAGGCCAAGGTCGCTGCGTTGGCCAAACACCCAGCCACCCCCTGCCCGCCCTCATTATTACTTGTTGCAAATAGCGAGCAGCGAAGAGCGAACGTGCAGCAAGTCAAAGGCTATGGCAATTGCAATTGCAATCAACTTACTGCGTGCCCCAATCAAAGCGGCAGAAATTATGTGTGTATTTATGAGGCGGATGGATCAGCGGGTCTGGATTTGGATCGGGGTACGAATGTGGCCCCCAAGAAGCAGCGGCCTATCTCCTCCGGCAGCTCTGCGTGTTTGCCGTGCGCCCTGGACGATTGTTGCCACGCGAGTGCCTTCCCAAGTCCGAAGTCGGAGCCACTCGGACCCGCATTCTCGTTGCACTCGGGCTCAGTTTTCTCGGTGACTCGGTCGCGCCAGCCGATGGGCATGTGTGGATGTGCATATAGGGACTCGGCCCGTTTGGCAATGAACTTATTGGATGCGTTCTGCGCTGGCTGCGGTTCGCAGATTTGTTACCAAGCGGGCTGCCAACTCTAAAATGTATGCCCCCCAAGCGGTAGATTAAAAAATAAATGTGAAAAACATATATGTAAGCAGTCTACAAAAAAGTAATTTTATGTTTTTAAGACAAGAACTTAAAAGTCTTAGCATTAGTCAATTTCCTATGATATCTTATCTATTTATCATGCTTAAAAATATATAAAATAAACATATATTGTACATATATATATATTATTATACAAATTGAGTTCATATTTAAATACGATATGTAAGATTTGAAGAGTTTTCGAGCACCCTGTTCTATTCGCCTTTGATTTGATTGAAAGCTTATTAAAGCTCATCAGCTTATCAGCAAACGAAATCGAAGTTTGATGCACATAAAAGTGGTATTAAATTTCCAATAAAGGTAGACTGTTGATTTAAGTCAACCTTGAGCGGTAAATAAATAAACAGATTGGGAAAACATAATGCACATAATGCAAACGGTTTTGAGTAACTGCATTTGCATTTAATATGACCCCACATTTTCCCACAAAGCTATAAACAATATCATGATTAACGTATAATTTTTAATAGTAATAAACATCCGTACAGAGAAATTCAAAATGCATGTACAACAATGCATAGCATTGTTAATAATATATATTCTTAGGAGAATTAGACGCGCCCCACTAAATACAATCAGAAAATTACAGCCAATGTCAATAAATTTGAAAAAAAAAAAATAACATATCCTTGGGACGACTAAACTTGAAAACTCTTTTACATAGTCACCTAACCCTTTGTTAAAGATTGCCCACCCTACGATCAAACTCGTCCTTGTGCTCGTTCTTTAGATACTTCCGCATCCCGACGAGCATGTAGCGCACTTTGGGTGCGGACAGGACATCCAGGAGTATGGCCATCAGGGCCTGAAAGCTCTCATAGGTGCCATTCTTGTACTCCAGCAGCGCCTTGCCAAAGCGGCGGAATTGATCTTGGGTGACCAGGCTGCGTAGCTGCAATTCAAGGTAAATTAATTAGTAGTAGTAGTAGTAGTATGGAAGAAGTCTCGAAGGTATCTCACCTCCCGGAGAAACGCGGCCCTTTCCTCGGGTGCCTCCTTAGCCTGCGAACTACTTGGCTCCACCTTGATGTTCTCCACCAACTTGTATCGCTTTTTGGTCACCTGGCTGGAGGATTCCGGCGCCGTTGGTGAGCTTCGCTCCCGCTTGTGAATCTTCACCAGACCAGAGGAGCCACTTTTACTATCTGTGCAGCAGTTGAAATCGATACTCTGGGAAAGGGGCAAAACAAGAACAAGTCCTAAAGAACTAAATAAACACAGTGTAATAATAGATTCATGGGAATCTCGTGTTTACCGAGACATTTGAGTCCAGTCGACTCATAAAGTCCATGGCATTCGGCGCCGCACCACCCAATTTATGTCCAGCGGCACTCGCATAATCGGCGGGTGTCCATGTCTTGATGGAATTGGCCATCTCCACTTTGCTACAAAGAAAAATAATAAATATTTCAAAGTGTCAATACCAGGAGAAAGGCAAACGAAAGTTTATTTACCCTGGCAGTGATGACAAAAGGCCACTGGAAATGGCTTACAGCATTTCACTTTAGCTATGACAAATCTCAAAAATTGTACTCAAGACTACTTAAATCCGATTAAGGATTTGCTATTAATAATTGTAATACAATCTATACAGCTGATAAGGTTGATCTTAGATCGCAGGTTACGTACATTGCGGATTCATTGGCTGATTTGAAGGTGGCATTGGAGCCAGGCTCCCGTTTCACTTTTGGAATGGCGGCTAGTGGTTCATCCTCTGTCTTGCAGACGGTTTCCAAAGGCGAATCGGTTTCCCTTTCATCCGGTAGTTTCATCTGAAGTTTTGAAAGAATTGTATTACAATTGCTGAAAAACGCATAAACATCATGAGCTTACATTCGCTTCGGCGTTCTTAAAGAACTGACGCAGTTCCCGGACGATAGGACCAAAGGGTGAGCACTGTGGCCGGTCGCCCAGGTGACCCCGAATCCATTTGGATAGCTGCTGGACCTGTGAGGCGTCCTTAAATCGCGAGTCGCAAAGCAGAATGGCACCATAATCGTTGCGATGCCGAATCACACGACCGATGGCTTGATTGACTGCCCTCGTGGCATCTAGATTGTACCATTCCTGCCCACTTAACAGCTGATTCTCACGAGTCCGATTCGCCTCCAGGTAGCGACGTTTCAGTATCACCTTGGGATCCTTTAGCGGTGGGAATGGCAGACCAGTAATAATCACCGCGCGGCCATTGCGATCAGCAAAGTCCAGACCTTCGGAGACTTTGCCGCGACAAACAGCCATGAATACGGCACCCTTGGAGTCGCGTATCGCCTGGTAGAACTCTTCCATCGTGCTGGTGAACTGGTCCTTGCTGCGCGGCTCCAGAAAAATCGGTTTCTTGCACGATATGTCCGCCCACAAACCACTGGCCTGCCACGCGTCCACGCACTTGTTCAACATGGGATACGATGGGAAAAAGACAAGGAGGCCGTCGGGCACTATACGCGCTACATTCAGAATCGTCTGTCCCAGGGAGCTGATGTACTTTGGATTATCACTGCAGAAGAACAAAGGTGGCAGATAAAACATGTTTGTTTAGTTTGTATAACATTAAGAAATTGATACGTTGGCATTTCGTAATGTTATGAGATAGTTCACCTGCCACAGAACTGAGTTATGTTTGGCCCAACTTGTTTATTTACTCATGGTATTGGCCATAAACAAATAAGCTTGTGGTGTGAAAAATGCTTACCGGTTCGCATAGTTCGATATCAGTTGCTGCCGATCGGGTCCGGTGCCGATGATCTTGACATAAACCTGCGACTGGTCGACGATGTGCGGATTCTCCAGATGCTGGGCCACCGGAATGGCAAGCTCGGCGATTAGCGGCTTGAGGGGAGCTAGTGTGCCGCTGGTCAGGATTACGCTGCGCACTTGGGTGTTGAGCAGTTGCTCCATTCCGAAGCCAGGATTGAAGCACCAGAAGTTAATGATTTTTGCGACCTTGCTTAAGCCAGTCGCTGCTGCAATCGTTCCCTTGCCAAGCCAACCGCCCTGCTGTTTAGCACCCTGCTGCTTACCGTGTCCCTGCTTGGACTCCTCCACCAGGACATGCACTTTGAAGCTTGCGTACACCTTGCTCATCACATCCTCCTTGTTGGCAAACACAATGGTCAGTAGATCGCTAAGCAACGTGAAGGTGCCGCCCTTGCGGATGCTCATCTGCTGGGAGGCCACTAGGAGGTATTGCACCAGTTTGTCCAGCAGGGATACTATCGTTGCAACGTTGCCGTAGGTGAACTACAATAAAGGAAGTTACATTTTTAAATAGGCATTCTTTTAAAAACATTTCCGATAAGATTTAGTGCATCTTACATTCGCCTTGCCAAGCAGTTCGTACATCATGGAGGCGGGAAAGGTAGTTCCATCGACGGCGTTGTCCACAACGATGGCATCGATGGCCTTTTCGAGCTCGAGCAGCATCTCCTTGAGCAGTGTAAGGTCGTCCAGTGTGAAGTCCTTTGGCTCATCTCCAGCCATATCCTGCGACTCGCCGCTCGCAAAGACTTGCATGATATGCGTGACGTCCTCGATGGCCATGGCCACATCAGAGGACTTAATCTGCACCGAAGCGGACTCCTCGCAGATCTTCTCGATGTTGTGGGCCTCATCCAGGATCACAATAGTGTTGCCCAGTTCGATTTTGTTGGCCTTGCGAGCCTTGGGATCGAGTAGATAATTGTAGGGCATGAAGGTGATATCCGCCTGGGGAACCAACTCCCGAGACGCGAAGTAGGGACAGATCTTGAGTCGCTGGCCCACCTTGACCAGGTCCTCAATGTCCATGATGGTGGGTCCGCGCAAATCGGGATGATCCTTTCGCGACTCAACGCGCATTTGAAATGAACAGGTCTTGGAGTGCACCCGTAGCTTGCACATGTTGGTCTTGTTGGAGTTGCCCTGCTCCCGCATGACCTCCGGATGAATGCATAGCTGATCGCGGGAGCCCAGAACCACGGATCTCATGTTAGCGTACGCTGTCCTCTTGAGTTCCCGCATCGCCTGCGTCAATTGGGAGTGGGTGCGCGAGGCGTAGATGACCTTGGGCACGCCCCAGTTATTCGCACGACCCATGGTCTTGGCCAGCTCGGACAGGTCTCCCCCAGGTGCTCCGCCTCCAAGACCCGAAAAATCTGCCTTCTCCATCTTAACCATCTGCTTTTGGTGCTCCGATTGCCTGGTGCGGATCCAGGCCAAGGATGAGCACAGCAAGCTTAGGGTCTTGCCCGTGCCGGTTGGCGATTCCAGGACTCCATTCGTGCCATCGCGGAGACAATGGATCACCTTCTCCATGTACGCCCGTTGAACCGGGTACGGCTCGAACGGAAAGTGCACCGGAATGCCGGCGATCAGGCTCTCCGGCATTATTCTTAATAATACTATTTATTTACTTGTTTACGCGCCAAATCGGAGTGAACATGTGTTCGTTGGTCGATAACAATAAATGTCTGTGTAGGTGGTCAGTTATCGCTATCGATAGAGTACAGTGGACCCTGATTAAGTAATTTTATAGCGTTATCTTGAACTCCGAGTCAAATGTTTACAACTTGCATGTCAAACCCTGCGTAGTTTATTTTAAACGTAATAGTAGTACTAATCACCACCCAAAGTGCTGCAATCGTGTTTATGGTACCTTATGGATAATAGTAACTGAAACTTATAAACTTATTAGCATTGGAGGGAATACTGTAGTTGTGATTCTGTTTATTTGGATCAAAGATTAACGATATAACATTTTAAGTGAATGTTATGGATTATACCAAACTAATGAACTAATGGCATTCAAGATTAAATGTGCAGCATACATATAAATCCCCTAACAAGGTAAGTAAATATTTGACATCAATTATTACAAACTCAGTTAATTCAACCACAAATCCATTTATCGTGACCCCTTCGCTCGGCTTTTCCGAATCGCCGCGATACGGCCCCACTGATTTGGCGCTTCTCGGCCACACCAAAAAAACACAGAACGGCATCAAATCATTCGAACTTTGAGAACGGTAGTGTTGTGTTGTTATTGCTCGGCAGCAAAGTAAAATCCGAAGAGAAGCGAGTCGAACAAGAGAAGAAGAAGCGCAGGAGTGGACGACAGCAATGCAACAACAGTGACGAGGCGCCAGTGTGCAAAAGTATGTGTGCGAGTGCGTGTAAGCAACAACTCCCCGATACAAACCTACGAGCGAGAGGGGGACGGCGATAGCGACGGTCGTTCGGTCGGTCGGTCCGACCGCTAGTCGCGTCTGTCGGTCGTTCTCGCCTATGCACCTCGGCGGCAGAGCGAAAGAGAGCGCACTCTGGCTGTGTGTGTGCGTGTGTGTTCTCGCTCTCTCGCGCGGTGGTGATAAATTTCTGTTGGCACAAAGTAAAAATATAACAGAATAAAAAATCGTGGCGCGGCATATAGAAGCTAATCGAAAATTATTGCGAGTATTGGGTGGAGGAGAAACATTCCTCTTCTTGTGAGTGCGTTTTTGTTTTAGTTATTCTTTTTTTTTTTTTTTTTGGCCGGAAACTCTCACTCGAAGATGCTGCCGGTGTAGTTGTGTATGAATGTTGTACCATTTTTTTTTTTTTTGAGATAGAAAATTTAGATCTAAAATATTAACCATGCGATCCTTAGAATCGCACTTTTAAAATATGTCCACACATTTTCAAATTCGAAAGCTTTGGCGGGCTGTCGATGGGCGGGCGCTTGCAACTCTGGCGATAACGATTACCGTGCCGATAACGCGGCTGCACTAATCAGCATTATCACATGCAAATTAAGGTCATCCAAATGAAAAATGACCACCAATCAAAGGCCCTGCACCCCTTTGCCGCCCCCCATTTATGCGAAACAACTAGAAAAAGTGTGTTTATTTCTTCACCGTTTTTCGAGCTCTGACAACCCTGCCGCTGCTGCATAAGTGAATTCCGACAAAGAGCCGTGTCATTTTGTTGGCCAAAACATCGCTGCGCCGAGATTAATTAGACGGAAAAAACTCGATTACTTGAAGTGCTCGGCCCTATATCGTTTTGGTTTAAACGTGTGTGTGAGCTTTGTGGATTGCCATCAAACACAATAGGCCGACTCGTCCCCCGCAGCCACCCGTACCATTCCAACACGTCGGAGCAGGGTTGCCAGATCAACGATAAATCACACACCGCTCGTTTAATACGAATTTTGTGTTGTTTTTACTTAAGACAAAATTTGTGAAACTTAATAGATATATTTTAATTTCCGCTCAACGTTATACCTGTCCGAAGTGGGGGTATCTGGCAACTACACCGAGCCGCGTGTGTGCGAATGTGTGTGTGCATGTCCATGTGCGCGAGTGTGCGTATGTGTTTGCGCTCTTATTCAAATAGAAATTGAATGTTTTGCACTCGAATTCAAGACAATTACGGCTCCTCCGGTAAAAACACATTTAGACTGGCTGACCTAATTTAAGGTGTAAGGATGTGGGTTACGCCTGCGATCGCCGAGTGATCGTTATCGTTATCCCGGCTTTGGTTAATCGCATTCCTCCTTCTCCTCCCCCTGGCATCGGCATCCACCACATCCCAACCCCCTTTCTCATTTTTCTCCTCCATCGCCCCTTCTTCGGCAGGCCATCTCCCTCGCTCTCCATCAGAGATGCGTAGGTCGTGCTCCCTCGCACACACACTCACGATCGTGAGCTTGGTCATTGTGTAATCGATTTACGGTTACCTTTTACCTCAACTCGAGATGGTGGGAGCAGTAATCTACTTTGTTAATAGGGGCAGCGAATATCACGCAATATAACAAAGTGTAAGGATATCGAAACTAAACACTAATTTGTGTAATGGTACACTTCAGATAGAAAATAGAGAACCATTTAAAGATCAATCTCTTTGGCACCTGCGTTATAATGACTACTTGTTACCTAGTTTAAAACTTCTACATATGAATCTAACTCATTTATTATTTTGAATATACGACAAGTACGACAATTATAAATATTATTGCTTAGTACTAGACTTCGTATTGTTTTTGGCAAAGCCAAAGCTATTCACACGCGTGTCGCCCACCTGGCTCACGTTGCCATCTCTAGGCGACGCCAGCAGAGCGTTGTAGTGGTGGCAGTGGCGTCGAGTGAATGACTCCGTAGTGGGGCATCAATAGAAAGAGAAGAAGGAACGAGTTAGATGGAGCGAGGAGGAGATGCAGAGGAGGCATAATGGCCAGTGAGTGAAGCGGAGTGGATTTGGATTTGTGTCAAAGCGATTTTCCCCAACATAAATATTTAGCTCTCTAGGACCAACGGCCGACCCCCTGGGAATTAAATTCCATTTTGTTGTTTAATTAGCACTTGCGTTATGCGACAGAGTGTGCGGTGTGTAGATAGTTTGTGAGTGATATCGTTGATTACGCAGTTGTTTCATTATCTGTATGGATTTATATTGCCGCTTCTTAATCGATTGGCCACAGTGCGTATGCGCAACCTATTGATATTTTACAACCAGTTGCGTACCTGTTTCATTATCATTTCGTTCTGTTCTGTTCTGTTTCGTTCGTTACCATTCGCAGTTCGCTGTTGTTGTTGTTTCTCCAGTCCAAATGTCAGCTGTTGCACGCAACATGTACCATAGAAGCGGAACAGCGAAACGCAGAAAAAGAGCAAATCGATCAAGCCCAGGACAAGAACAACAAGTGCAAGAGAATCGGCAGCAAAAACAACAAGCAGATAAAGAGAGCTGCTAACAACGTAAACAAAACCTAAACACCTATACACACGCAAAGGGAGATAGCAACAAATACAAAAACAACAACCACAAATAGCAAGAATATAGCAGAAAGCGAGAGAGAAGGAGAGGGAGAAAGTGCACCTGAGAGGGGAAATAAAAGATCAACGATAAAAGATAAGAGATAAAGTAAGTAAAGCTTGACTTTTTGGTTTGTTGGTCAATCGAAATTGAACCTGTACCGATAACGTTTACCAAATTTCATAACACCAAAACATTGATTTAATTGTCAAAACCAAAACGTTAAACGTTGTGAGTTTTCCAAGTAGACGAGTACTTTGAGCTCACACTTTTTGCAGAGTTTTTTTTTTTTTTTTCAAAAAGCGTACCACCAAATTGTTTGGCTCGAAACTCAAATTATTATACATTTGTGCATAACTCTGTAAGATTTCACATTGTTTTGACTTAGAATTAAATTACGTCATGGTTTAATTTCATTTTGTGTGAAGATTTGTGATATAGAAGAGCCAAGAAACCATAACGCCAAGCCGACATTCCTTTACTCTACGATATAACAAAAAGTATAATCGGAATTAGTATTTTAATTTGAAACATTTGTCCGTTTCTTCTAGGATATCAGAGAGAGACGGAAAGACACGCAAATTGGGAAGAGGAAGAGGTCCCTCGAACGCAGGATCAATCATCGCCATGACAATCATACTCTTCCTGGTGGACACTTCGTCGTCCATGTGCCAGAAGGCGTATGTGAATGGGGTACAGAAAACGTATCTGGACATTGCCAAGGGAGCCGTGGAGACGTTTCTCAAGTATCGCCAGCGTACGCAGGATTGCCTGGGAGATCGCTACATGCTGCTCACATTCGAGGAGCCACCGGCAAACGTGAAAGCTGGATGGAAGGAGAACCATGCCACCTTCATGAACGAGCTGAAGAACCTACAGAGTCACGGCCTCACCTCGATGGGTGAATCGCTGCGCAATGCGTTCGATTTGTTAAATCTGAATCGCATGCAGTCGGGCATCGATACGTACGGGCAGGGCAGGTGCCCGTTTTATCTGGAGCCATCGGTCATCATTGTGATTACGGACGGCGGTCGCTATTCGTACCGGAATGGTGTCCATCAGGAGATCATACTGCCGCTAAGTAACCAAATACCGGGCACAAAGTTTACTAAGGAGCCATTTCGCTGGGATCAGCGCTTGTTTTCGCTTGTCCTCCGCATGCCGGGCAACAAGATTGACGAGCGAGTGGACGGCAAGGTGCCGCATGACGATTCTCCCATCGAACGGATGTGCGAGGTAACCGGCGGACGTTCATATCGAGTGCGAAGCCACTACGTACTCAACCAGTGCATTGAAAGTCTTGTCCAAAAGGTTCAGCCTGGTGTGGTGCTGCAGTTCGAGCCTATGCTGCCCAAGGAGGCTACTTCCGCTACCGCTGGCGAAGCGGCGGGTGCGAGCACGATATCCGGCATGGGAATATCCTCAACGTCCGGAGCGGGTCCCGCTCCCGATATTGTCTTCCAGCCGGTAAAGAAGATGATCTACGTGCAGAAGCACATCACGCAGAAAACCTTTCCCATCGGCTATTGGCCACTGCCGGAGCCCTATTGGCCGGACTCCAAGGCGATTACATTGCCGCCTCGCGACGCACATCCCAAGCTGAAGGTCCTGACGCCGGCGGTGGACGAGCCACAGCTGGTGCGCAGCTTCCCCGTCGACAAGTACGAGATTGAAGGCTGTCCGTTAACGCTGCAGATTCTCAACAAGCGCGAGATGAACAAGTGCTGGCAGGTGATTGTGACCAATGGCATGCATGGATTCGAGCTGCCCTTTGGCTACCTAAAAGCGGCGCCTAACTTTTCGCAGGTACACCTCTATGTACTGGCCTACAATTATCCAGCGTTGCTGCCCATTCTGCATGACCTCATTCACAAGTACAATATGAGTCCGCCGAGCGATCTGATGTACAAATTCAACGCCTATGTGCGTTCAATACCGCCGTATTACTGCCCGTTCCTGCGCAAGGCGCTGGTCAACATCAATGTGCCGTATCAGCTGCTGCAGTTTCTGCTGCCGGAGAATGTGGACAACTATCTGTCGCCAACGATCGCCAATCAGCTGAAGCACATCAAGAATACGGCCAAGCAGGATCAGGAGAATCTTTGCATGAAGGTGTACAAGCAGCTGAAGCAGCCGAAGCCACCATATCGCCAAGTGGAGACGGGCAAACTGTTCACAGGTGCGCCGTTGCGCAGAGATTTGGTGCGGCATCCACTGCTCCGGGATATATTTTCCAAGTTGCATGGGGAAATAGATCCCGTGGAGAATTATACGATTGTGGTGCCGCAGCCAACGCATCAGTCGTCGGCCAAGTCGCATCGCAATCCCTTCGATATACCGCGGCGGGATTTGGTGGAGGAAATAGCCAAGATGCGTGAGACCTTACTGCGACCCGTCTCGCTGGTGGCCAAGGACTCGGGCCATTGCCTGCCCATCGCCGAGATGGGCAACTACCAGGAGTACCTCAAGAACAAGGACAATCCGCTGCGTGAAATCGAGCCGACGAATGTGCGGCAGCACATGTTCGGTAATCCGTACAAGAAGGACAAGCACATGGTGATGGTGGACGAGGCGGATCTGAGCGATGTGGCGCCAATGAAGTCGCCAAATGGCAATGGACCGGGTGGAGCGCCGCCCGGCTCACCTTCCGGATCGGGCTCGCCCACTGGACCGGGTCCCTCATCCCCGGGCTCTTCGCCCGGCGGTGGTTCGGGTCCCGGGATGCCCGGAATGCCGGGAATGGGGGGTGGAATGTCAGGACTGATGCTGGGCGCAGGTGGCAGTGGCGGATCCTCTAAAAAACTGGACGGAACGTCTCGTGGGCGAAAGAGGAAAGCAGGACCGCTGCCACGTAGCTTTGAATTCCGTCGATCATCTACGGACTCGCGATCTTCGAGCTCCGGCTCCGAATCATCAACAACGGGTAGTGCACCAGGATCACCGATACCAGGCGCCACGTCATCCATATCCGGCTGCGATTCCGCCATGGGCGCTGATGGCGGTCCCAGTTCCAGCTGTTTCGACGAGGACAGCAATAGCAACAGCAGCTTTGTGAGCTCCACATCGGAGGCCTCGGCCAGTGATTCAGGGATGTCAAACTCGCATTTGGATCCCTTGCGAATCAGTTTCGTTTTCATCGAGGAGGAGACCAGCGATCAGGATACGCCGCTCAATGGTTATGTGCACAATTTCATCAATGGCATCAGCGACGATGCAGAAACGGGCGAAACGGAAGCAGTTCCAGGCGGGGCATCCCTGCCGGGTGCGTCTTCAGCTAACGAACCGTCGTCAATTGGAGCATCACCAGCAGTTTCAGCCACGCCAGCAACATCTGTGATCCCCGCCAGCAATGGCAGCGAAGTTTGCTCCGCCGTCGCGGCCGGCAGCAGCAGTTCCATCAGCTCCAGCGCCAGTTCCCCGGGCGTTCTCTACGTGCCCCTCAACGGACTGACCACCCATGCGGCCTACAGCAGTAATCTGGGTGGTCCGAGCTCGCCGTTGGACAACCTTAGCTCCCTGGGTGGAGCGGCGGGTGGCGGAGGATCGGGACTACTCGGTGTCAGCAAGCCGGGATCGCTGCCACTGGCCAATGGTTATGGACACGGTCATAGTTCAGCCATTTCCCCACCTTCGCCATTGTCCTTGGTGCCTCTATCACCATTGGGAACAAGTACGCCCGCTGCCAGCAGCTCGGGACTATCGTCTAGTTCCGCCTACTTCAGCCACAATGACATCAACGATGCCTCGGAGATCTCGCGCATACTGCAGACCTGTCACAATGGAACCAGCAGTGGCTCCTCGGTCGGAGCGGGCGCAAGCAACAGCAATTTGAATGGCAATGGCAGCACGGAGAGTGGCGGAGGAGTCTCATCCGACGATCATGCCTCGCTGGGTGGCAACAGTTTCGATGCCCTGAAACGGACAGCGGGTACTGCGGGCAGCACTGCAGCGGGAAATCCCCACTACTACTGGGCCAGTGGTCTCAATCATCACAACAATAACAACAGCAGCGCCGCTGGAGCAGCTAGCGGTTCGACGTTGAGCAACAATCACAACCACCGGGGTCACAACAACAGCAGCCCCAACAAACTGGAGGTGAAGATCAACTCCAGCTGCGGCTCCTCACCGACGCACAACAACGGGGGCATGGGCTCACCGGGACAGAGCCTGCCGCTCATTTTCACCGAGGAGCAGCGCGAAGCGGCCCGGTTGCACAACGTCGAACTACGATTGCAGATCTTCCGTGATATACGGCGACCCGGCCGAGACTACAGCCAGCTGCTGGAGCACCTGAATCTGGTCAAGGGCGACCAGGATATGCAGTCGGATTTCGTGGACATGTGTATCGTGGAATCGCTGCGCTTCCGCCGCCATCGCATGGCGTCCAGCATACAGGAGTGGTGGGATCGCAAGCAGCAGTTAACTGCCGTGGGAACCAATGAAGCGACCCCCAGCGCGGAGCAGGCCGTCGCCAAGAGTTAACGATGGCTCATGTGGCACCACTGAGCCCGCGGGGTCATCCAATCCATCTGTCTGTGATGTCAACAAAATCGAAATCGAAATCTAAACCGAAACTGGGAAGGGGAAGAGCAGCCGCGGAAGCCAAGAATTCTCGTCAATTTCCATATACTGTAAATAATTGCCAGGACAGGTAGCCCACAGGATCTGGATGGGGATCAACGCATACCAAACAAGCAACAATAATATTAACAATTTCCATATACTGTAAATAATTGCCAGGACAGGTAGCCCACAGGATCTGGATGGGGATCAACGCATACCAAACAAGCAACAATAATATTAACAACAAAACCAACAAGCAGCCACAATTCTAAATGAGAGAAAACACCACATTTTTAGGGCAAGCTAGCTACATGTAATTATAACATATATATAAATAAATACTTAAGCTAGCCGTTAGTTAGCAATAGAATATAAAGTATAAAGCGAAGGGATTTTGTAGCAGCCGTTTCAGTTGTAGTTTTTTTTTTACTTAGTATAAATATGTAAGCGTAAATTAAAATTTACTCTTGAGCTTAGGAATAATTTTAAATAGACTTAGATAAATTAAGATAAATCTAAGTGTAGTGTATGTGTATAAAAAAAAAGGGAAAAGTTTAGGAAAAGCTTGAGCTTAATGAGCCCCACACGTTTTAGCCAATTTTTTGTTGGACCTGTTTCAAGAACACTTTGCTTTGATTTTAGCCAAAACGAATAGAGAACGTAAAAAACAAAAGCGATGACCCTTCAAAAACAGATATATATGTGTATGTTTATATACATATATGTATATAGAGGATATTACATAAATCGGGTCAGCGTTTTATTATTAAAAAGAATTGTATTACCTTGTATTTCCTTGAATCCTCCAATATATTATTTGCTATTATGTTATGTTTATTTTATAAAATATTTATGCGAATTGTAATGTGAGCATAGCCTGTAGAAAGGCAGACAAAACGATAAGCGAAAACGTACAGTTTGTTATATACATATAGAAAAACAAGAAAAAAGTAATACATTTTTGCACTATTTTTTTACGTGTATGTTTGTATGCATGGCCTGTGAGTAATTGAGATATAACAAAAACGAAAAACACAAAGAGAAAACGTTTACTAGTAGTTAGGCGGCGGGCAGTGTTTTAGAACTGCTTCATTATTAAATAATGATGTACAATTTAGAGTCTGCGTATTTAACAAATTTCATAAGACAACCACCACAACAGAATCAACAGAGCAGCAGCAAAGCAAACTGAAATCAATACGAAATCAAACGAAAATAAAAAGAGGAGCATTGCATTCAAGTTTCATGTGTTGGGTGGAAATATCTAGGGTACATCGCAAAAACCATATATTTTCTCATAAGGCATACCCTTTCAGCTTCCCTCCACTCCCCCTGCCCATACAAAAGCGTCGGCGACCATGCCCCATGTATGAATGATCCCTTCTCGCGGTCGCAGTCGCTCCTCCAAAGCCTTTTACTTTTACCCATTGCATCATTTAAGACCATCTAATTTGGGGGATATAAGTTAACGTCTTTGGCTTTGGAACGTTTTAGAACAAGTTTTTCTTAGCTTTTAATGAAAGACTATTTATCAAACATTTTAATATTATTTTATTGTAATTATTTGCATTATCATTAAATTTTCCTCGATTTAATTGATGCAAATATGCGTTGCACGAATTTTTTGAATTAAAATTGTACCGTTAAATTTTCGAATTTGCATTCGGTATTATGTCGAGTGGGTTTGAAAAATAACGGATTAAAATACCGTATGGTATTTTTAAATCACAAAATATCACAAAAATACTAAAAAGTGGCTGCTCATATTTGCGTTCGTCACGCTCGCGGCCGACGATAGTAGTGTTGCACAGCACCGATAGCTATCGATTAACGGCCAGCTGATCTGCTCTCCCGATGGCTCAGTCGTAATCGGTCCGCCAGTGCGATAGGACGCCAGCGATACATCGACTGGCAGTTACTGCGATACACTCAATGTTATCGGAAGTCTGCGCTACGAGTATCAACACAGAGAACAGACCAACTAACGGAACAAAAATGCGCAGCGCGAAAATAAAATAAGGAGCGAAAACACAGGCGTGTGTTAAATAAAATAAGCCACATAAATAATAAATTTTTTTTCGGTGTGTGCGCGTGTATGTGTGTGCGAACGAAAGAGCAGCCAGAGGAGTTTCGGTGGAGCGCAGTTCACAGCGGTGAAGCGGATTGAGGGAGGAGCGTAAAAAGTAAAAGTGGCGGTGCCTGTCTCTATACGTGTGTGTGTGTGTTGTGCTGTGTGTGTGCCGAAAAGAAGTTGCAGAAAACATTACGCAAAATAAAAGAGCGAAATAACCATAACACAACAAAAGATATTGTGCAAACAACACAGCGCTGCTGTGAGTCGGAAAGCAGGAACGTCGGAAAGGGGCAGCAGCAGCAGCAGTAGCGTAGGAGGAGGAGGAGGTGGAGAGGGGTGTGCGGTGGAGGCAGAAGAGCAGCCATCACCACTGAGTGCGAGCGAGAGCGAACGACCGGCGCAATGAGCATCGTTGGCGAAAACCATCCCCTCCCAACCCCAACCCCCGCCAGCGCCGTAGTCACCGCATCATCGGGCGGCGGTGGGGGCGGCGCGGTCGTCATGGGCGTCGGCGTAGGCGTGACCACAGCGAATGGACCCCGTGTCGTCACCATTTACAAAACGGAAACGGGCTTCGGCTTCAATGTGCGCGGCCAAGTTTCCGAGGGGGGTCAACTGCGCTCGATCAACGGCGAGCTGTACGCCCCCCTTCAGCACGTGAGCGCCGTCCTTGAGAATGGGGCGGCCGAGAAGGCGGGCATCAAGAAGGGCGATCGCATCCTGGAAGTGTAAGTACCACCCACGTTACATAGACTAGTTTTCATATTTTGGGAGCTCAAAGAGCTGATATCACACTACTATCAGATGTATCATCGAAATTGAGTTTAAAACTATTCAATGAACCATTAAACTCGCCTCAGTAATTGCATTCTAAAACTAGTTTTCATCCCCAAAGTGCGACGTACTTACCTTTAATTGCCTTCAACTTCATAAAGTCCTTAGAATCATTATAAGCGAGTTGAAAACCTGCCTTTGACCACTTCGTCTATTTGCAACTAAAGGCATGTGCTAATTGTCACTAATTGGGAAAATGTGCACAAGTTACTTGCTGTTAAACACGTTTAACTAATGCCTACCTCTTATTAAATTATAGCTTGAATTTTAGTTTTCGAAACACGAGGAAGTTTATTTTGGCACCGAGTGGGAAAAGAAAACCTCACAGAGTTTGTAAATATTCAAAAGGCAATCTGAAGAGTGAGCTCTTTAAGCTTATGGCTCATGGTGTTGGTATTTTTTTGGGGGGTGCCCAGGGGTTAAGTAAGCGAAGTTAACCCCACGAAGAGCTTGCATGTGCGACCTCTGACCCCGCCCACTTTTTTTTATTGGTCGTTCTTTCTGCTGGAGTAGTGGGCGTGTTGAAGTTGGAGTTGGAAGTGGAGGTGAATTCGTAGTGGGTCAGAAATGCCCGGGAATATCAATAAACACTGCTACCTGCTTGGTGTTTGGTGGTTGTTGTTGGATTTATCCACACATTTCAGGGGGTTGCTACCGCGTTAATTGGGTTAAAAAAGCGAGAAAGCCCCAAAAGAATATGAGCTATATTGGTCATCCATATCATATACATATGTACATATCTTATAATTCATATACATATATTATTAAAACAAAATAAGTGTGTACGATTAGATAATGGCGCGATTTCTGCAAACTTAGTATTTCATTTTGGTTATGAAATGATATTGGGGCTTATCGTTTTCTCGGAATTCCTGTTCAAATAACACTGAAATAAGGAACTACATATGTATGATGATGGAGAAATATGAGTCAGTGGAACGTGTTGATAAGGAAACCGCATTTATCAATTACTTTTTCGCTTGATGAATGAAAATGTTTTCGTTACGAAAATGGATGTTTAATGGAGGCTATCGCATTTCTGTTTGCCATTTTCCCCTTTTAATTTGAACTAAAGGTGCTCTTTTATTATTCCTCCTTTTTCTGCTATGTTTTCTTGAATGGCATAATATTATGACACACCGCACCAACACACACACACACTGGACTCACACTCGTTCCAACACAATTGCATGCAGGCTAATTAAAATGCTCACTTATATTTCTTTTTTCTCGCATTGTGTTGTTTCTTTCACTCCGCTGCTCGTTGCCTCTACTTTGTGTCCCTGTCTGGCGAAGCTTTTGTTTAGCATCTTTTGACATTTTAGTTTCGATACCCGTTATCAGTGAATATCTCATGTTCCTCTCTTCCCTGTCCTTCCTCTCGCTTTTTCCCTTTCTTCTCTTTGAGGCTGTCCATCAATCATTTTATTTCATTTCATTACTCAAGTACAGTGGGCTTTCGATAGAGTGCATGAATGTTGTTTCAATTTAAAATGTATAATATTATATGCTAAAAGTTGCCCTGCAATCTTTAACAAGACTTAATTACGAGATAACTATTACAATTTTCATTACTACTGATCTTAAAGTGACATGGTGTTCACTGTACTTCGTTACTCTTGTAGTTTCATTTTGTTTTCATAGTGGGTGCGGTTTCGCTCTCCCTTTCCAGCGCACAGCACAGCATACGGTATGCTTTCGATGCGAAATTCAATTAATAAATTTTACCAAAGTTTCGTCGCACTGGAGAGCGCCCAGCAACTTAATTATCATTGTCACCTTCCCTCGTCGGTAACGGAAAATTCGCAAATTTTCCACACTTTTCCAATGCAAATAGAATGAGTGACGTGGATGAAAGCAGCGAAGGGTGGTGGAGAGGAGGGGATGGGGCTGACTATTATGCGGCTTGTTGTTGCTATTTGCAGTGCCCATCATTTCATTATCAGTGAAAATAACAACAACAACGACGTCCGTTATAATTCGGCTGCGCGTGAGCTAACAAAAGCAGAAGCAAAGCACAAGCAAAGCAAAAGCAAAAACAACAAGAAAGCACAAACTGCAGAGGGCAAGCGAAATGCAAAAATCAGAAAGCAAAAGCAAACAAATTTGCATTTAGTTTCCGCCTTGCGAACCAGTTTTCAACTGGAATCAAGCGCTTAAATTCCGCTAATATATTTGTGCTCACTTTACGGGATATTTAATAACATAAACTTGGTGAAATTGATTAATATTATGAATATATTTGGATCGAAACTTGGTTCAAGCTCCTAAATTTCTAAAACATGCTATAATACACAGTATGTAAACAGTAAACGTAAAAAAACTCTTAAATGGAAACAATTTTAAAATGAATGATCTATGAAACGCAATATGTAATCCTTGTTTATGGAATCTGTACTTTCAATGAGCAGCAGTCAGTGCGCCCGTTTAATAATCCGTAGCTTGTTTATTCCGAGTTCTTTTGTTTGCTCGATTTTGCGGGGGCGTTTCGCTCGCTTCACTACCTCCGGCCAAACACATCCGCCCCCTGGCCACGCCCATTAATCAGTTATCAACGCTACGTTCGTCGACCACCCACCCATGTAATGGGTGCTTATTTATCGGATTTTCCTGGACCACCAGTACTGCAGCAGTGACCACCAGCTAGGCGGCAACTGCTGATCCATAGCCACTTCGATTTGCGTCTGCCGCCAGAGAGTGGGTGCATCGTTGCACAGACTTCCGTTGCAGCGGACACAGTACGGATCATTGGCGGAACACTCCGGCACCTGACCCTCGCATCCGCGCACCGTGTAGATACCGTCCAGTCGGCTGACCACCGTGCTAACGCACAGTTCCGTGGGGCTAGAGCAATTGCTGGTCGTCATCGTTGTGGGCAGATCCATGGCCGCACAGTCCGAATCCTGGTCCTGGGCATTGCAACGGTAACAGCTACGGACGGAGTAGCGATTGCAGCCATCCGCATCGCGGCACAATTGGCAACTTTCGCCCAGAGCAGCGGGTGCAAAATCCGCATCCGCACAGCCACGTCGCAGAAAGGTATTTGGGATTATAAAAGGGAAATGGGTTACAAGGGTATCTCAAGCGTTGATATCCGTAAAAAAATGAAACTAAGTAGTTATCAATTAAGAAACTTAACCAAGAATGAAAGCCAATTCAACTGAAATTCCCGGAAGAGATGCATTGCTTAACAAATTTTATTTCCAAATGAATAACTGACAGTTTGAGTGGGTACTTAAGGGGCCGTTCCTGGTCGAGATTCCCCCACTCACCCTAACCTTGCTCGCAGGAATAGCAGGCCGTGGTGCCTGCTGCGCACTTTTCCGTTGGTAAATTGCGGCCAGCACGGCAGCCAGGATTCGCGGTGGAGTTGCACGCGGCGCAGACAATGTCCTGGCAATCGGCATTGCAGAATTCGCCGTGGCACTCGGTTAGCTCGCCGGTGGGATAGAATCCCATGGCGGTGGAGCAGCCCCTCTGAAGGACCTCCGTCTGGGTGTTGCGGTAGCTAAAGCAGTTCTCCCTGTGCCCGTACATCACCTTGTTGACGCAGTGCGTCACAGTTGAGTTGCTCAACGAGCACTTGGGCTGGTCCTCCGCCACCGCCGCCGGTGGATCCTGGTCCCGCAGGCAGTCCGGATTGGGGGCCAATCGATTATGGGTGCACTGAAGGCAGCGCAATTCCGTGACGGTCTTCTCCGCATTGCAACCATTATAATTGCACTTAAGGCAGACGTGCGGACAGGTTGTCGGCAAATTGGTGTGCTCACAGCCGCGCAGGGTGTTGGATAAGTGGACTACGTTCGTGTAGCACCTGTCATCCTCCTGGTAAACCGGACACGGCAGCAGGTATTGCGGCCGACTGGCCACATCGATGCAATCCGATCCGCTGCACTGATAGCACCGCAATCGATCCGCAGGATAAACGTGCCGATTGCACAGGCTCGTATTGCACCGGTCGCATGGAGCGGCACAATAGCCATTAGGATACAGCCGCGCCAGGCAGCCGCGTCGCGTTAATCCCGCCGATATGGAGGTGACACACTCGTCGCCCGTCTGCTGACACTCCTCCACTTCCAGCTGCTGACCCGGTCGGGTGGCACACTCCGAATCTTCGGCGGAGTCGCAGGCATAACACTCCAGGGAATCGACTATGGCCAATCCCATAATGATTAGGCCACCCAGCGCAAGGAGCGGCAGTTGGGAATCCAGTGCTCGCTTTCTGGCCATCATTCAATCGCACTCGAATCGCTGGACTAACTGCTGGCACAAAGAACTGGAGCGCAGGTCTAGTCCGGGCTACACAGCGATTAGATTAGCCATTGAATCTCAAGTGGATCCAAGTTAGCACTGATTGCTACGGATAAGTTTCTAAAATGGTCATTTCTTTGTTGGCCCAAAAAAGTGCTGATGATTGCATTTTCCAAGTGCTGACTGGTTCTGGGAACACGAACTAGATCTTGACGACAAGGGGCTCCAATAGTATAAATCCCCAGATTTCTTGTGCACATCATTCATTGGAAGGTTCAACATCTCTAATTGCCCCCCTCTGTTTGTCTTGCAAATTCAACTTCAACAAACACAAAATACATTATTATCTTTAAGTTGGGATAAACAGAAACTGTGTGTGCGCCTTCAGTAAAAATAGTAAACTTTTTCCAAATGAAAACGCAATTTGCCTGCGAATTTAACCCACATTTGCAGTGGCGAAAGTTTCACACCCCCACTTGTTGTTGTCCATTTAAATTGAATAAATAAATTCCTTGGACAATTTGCGTTTGCTACGTCTCAACTTTCTTGACCGAATTAACTCATATATATATACAATATATTTTTTTTTTTTTTTTTTTTTTTTTAATTTTTATTATTTATTGAATCTTCCCTTTGTGTTAAGAGACTAACAATAAGTGTTCAAATCTTAATCTAACTTAATTAACTTTCACTTAGTGATAGTTTTTTTTTTTCATTAATGCCCTAAAAAGTTTATTGCTGGGCTGGGAGGTCGTTGCGGTGCAGCCGGCTTTGACTGCATACTCGGATTAGTTTTCTTGCGAGGGGATTTGTATGGGTGGTCAGCTTTTCGTTATACTTCGTTTTTTTCTCAGCTATTACTTCGATTACTAATTTGATTTTTAGGTCTCTGTGTATGTTTTCGTTTCGAAGGTACCACGGCGCTCCAGTGATAATTCTCAGAATTCTTGACTGTGCTCGCTGAATAATGTCTATGTTACTTCTGGATGCGTTGCCCCACAGCTCGGAGCCATAAGTCCAGATAGGTTTTAAGACGGAGTTGTATAGAAGAGCTTTGAACTCCAGACTAAGTGGAGAGCGAGCATTTATGAGCCAGTGGAGGTTCCTTGCTTTAAGTTTAAGATGTTTCGATTTGGCTTCTATATGTTTGCGCCAAGTGAGCCGCCTGTCCAGATGAACTCCCAGATATGTTACCTCGTCGGCTTGTGGAATGCATATGTTATTCAAGACCAGTGGTGGGCATGTTTGTTTGTTTAAGGTAAAGGTAACCTGCTTGCATTTTTGAACATTTATTGAAATTCTCCAGTCGGCAAGCCATCGTTCTACAGATGTTAAGTGTCGGGATAGGAGTGCCGTGGCTTTTATTGGGCATTTCGAGCGACTGAGTATCGCGGTATCATCAGCGAACGTGGAGGTTGTTAGATTGTAGTCTATGGGGAAATCCGCCGTATACAGGGTGTATAAGATTGGACCCAGTACACTGCCTTGCGGCACTCCAGCTTCGATTGCGCAATCGCGTGAAGTGCTTGTATCGCATCTTATTGCAAACACTCTGTTATATAGGTATGACTTCAGTAGCTTATGTGTGTTTTGGGGCAACAGCTTGATTATTTTAAACAAAAGTCCATCGAGCCACACTCTGTCAAATGCCTGCGCGACGTCTAGAAAAATGGCTGTGCAGTATTCTCGATGTTCAAAAGCAGTACGAATTTCTGACGTGATTCGGTTGACCTGTTCGATGGTTCCATGTTTTTCTCTAAAGCCAAATTGATGTGTTGGAAGTGTGTTGTTTATTCTAAGATGAGGGCTAATCCGAAGGAGTAGCATTTTTTCAAACAGCTTTGAAAGACATGTTAGTAAGCTTATCGGTCTATATGATGATGGCTGCGTTTTATCTTTTCCTGGCTTTGGAATCATTACTATGGTCGACTTTTTCCATTTTTGAGGGAAGTATCCAAGCTTGGCGATTGCGTTGAACAACAGGCAGATGTGAAGAATAGCACACTTTGGGAGTTCAATGAGCATTCTTGGAGTTATTAGGTCGTAGCCAGGCGATTTTCTTGGGTTCAGTTGCTCTTTGATAACCTTTGCTAGTTCACATGGTCGGAATTCAAAGGGTTCTTGAGGATCTAGATTGGCTGCTATTAAAGGAGGGAGAATAAATGTGTTGGTAGAGGGATTTGGTCGGAATACATTTTGTAAATGGTCAGCGAAAGCACTGGCTCTTTCTTCATCACTTCGAAACCAGGTGCCAGAGGGACTTCGGAGTGGCATAATTGGCGCTATTGGAGTCTTTAGGTTTCTGTGAGCTCTCCAAAGAGGGTACTTAGTGCTGGTGGGAGAGAGTTGCTCGATATATGAACGTTGGCTGTTTTTTTCCTCTTGTTTGAGAGCATTGGTAAGCCTGCGTGTGGCTATCTTAAGCATGTGCTTAGTAATTGGTGATCTATTAGACTGCCAATCCCTTCGTAGGCGTCGTTTATCTAATACCAGCCGCTCGATTTCGCGATTAGTTTTGATGTAGTTTGGTTTTGCATACGTCACTGGCGGGGTTGAAGCCTTTGCAGCCGAAACTAAAATGTTTTCAAGAGTTTCCGTTGACTTGTCTATATCCTCCTTTGTAGATAATGCCGTCGTTAGTTCTATGTGTGAACAGACATACTTTTGATACCTTGGCCAGTTTGTTCTAAAATTTGTGAGTCTATACGGTGGGTCGACGATGTGGGGGCGAGTTAGCATATTTAGAAAAACAGGTGAGTGATCTGATGATAAATCTGCTAGTGCTTCGGCGGTGACCATGTTGCGGGGGACATGTTTAGTAATTGCAAAATCGATCAGGTCTGGGATTTTTCTTGGGTCTGCTGGCCAGTATGTAGGCTTACCCGGGGATACATAGTCTAGCTTGTTTTCTGGCTTCGTAAGCGCATTGTACAATTGCTTACCCTTTGGCGACACAAGTCGAGATCCCCAATGGGTGTGCTTGGCGTTATAGTCACCCGCTGCGATGAACCTGTCACCTAGTGTGTTAAAGAATTCCATGAATTGATCCTCAGAGATTGGAAAGCGCGGTGGGCAGTAGACTGCGGCTAGAGTCGTTGAACCATTGTTGAGTTGTAAGGCTATGGACGTAGATTGTAAGTAGTTTTTGTCAAAATTGTTTAAGTGGTGGTGTTTTATGCGATTTCTGATGAGTATTCCAGTGCCTCCATGAGCTTTACCATCTGGATGATTTGTACCATAGAACAAGTATCCTGGTATATGAAAATTGTTTTTATTTGTGAGGTGCGTTTCTGATAGTAGCATTACGTCGATGTTTTTTTCGTAAATGAACTGTGTGAGCTCTTGTGTATGCCGTGAAACGCCATTTGCGTTCCACAGAGATATCCGTAGGGAAGCCATTATGGGGATTTTGAAGATACAAGAAGTTGAATCAGGATATTTTGGTTTTTCATGAGCTCTTGCAAAGTATTTTGCATGAACGTCATGAAGTCTTTCATGCTTTGCTGTAGGGATAGCATCATAGCTTCGATGCCACTTTGTTGTGTTTGTTGGATGTTTGTCGGTGTATGTTCGGAATGAGCAGTTCTTGTCGGTGGGGCGGGCACTTCTAGTCCGGATTTTAGGGCGCTAGCGAAAGAAATTGTTGGAGTAGTGCTTGGGACAGTTAGGGGTGGTTGAAAAATCGGTTGCGGAGAGTAGAAATTGACTTTGTTGTATGTATGTGCTGTGGCAATACGTTTGTTTAGGCGGCTCTTCAATTCTTTGTACACCACACAGCCTCTGTAGTTTGCAGTATGTTTTTCCCCGCAGTTACTGCATTTCTTCACAGACTTATCGTCCTTGTTTTTGGGGCAGTTTGCGGTAGTATGAGGTTCGCTACAGACAACACATACGGACTTAAGGGTGCAGTATGCCTTGGTGTGGCCGTATTCTTGGCAATTAGTACATTGAACTGGATTGATACGTTTGTGCGGCTCCTCCACGGTGATCCTCCGATGTAGCAAGTACTGTAAATTGTATATTGGGTGCACTTCGTTTTTCTTTAGTGCCTGGAGCTCTGGTTCGAGTTCTATTTTGAATAGTGGCTGCGGAACTTTGTCTTTGTTTAAAATATTAATAGCTGTCTTTGCAGAAAAGTTTTTGGCCTTCAGAGCCTCAATTATCTCAGCTGGTGTCACTGTTGCTTCAATGCCCTTAAGTACTACCTGTAGCCCTTTGCAACTTTTTAATTGGTATGTGTAGTAGTTTTTACCAGCATCATTTAGGTATTTAGTCACTATACGGTGGTCTGCTTCTGTTTGGATCTGTAGTTTTATTTCATGAATATTTCCTTTTTTAAGTGGGATAATGTGGAACTTGCTGTCACCAATCAAAGCAACGAGTTTATTTACAAGTGCATTTGTACTTTGTTCTCGTATGAAAATTGGTGGAGGCCTGGTCTTTTTTGGTTCCCCTATCGTTTTTTCGTTGGGTTGTTCGGTCGCAGAATCAGCCAAGATAGCATATCGGTTTGAATTATTTACTGCAGAGTTTTCATTGCCGTTGTTGGTTCGATTGATTTTGGGTTGATTACCTGCCTTATTGTTTTGAGGGCTGAGCTTTCTCTTGATTTGGATGTAGCGATCCATGCCAGTCTGCACAGTCGAAATCGACTTCTGCTTTTGTTTTGATTCTTCTTTACGTGCATTATTGTTGTTGCAAACGGTCAGTGCTGCTGAATTATTTACAGCTGGCACAGCGATAATTAGTTGGGCCGCTGACGAAGTTGATGTTGTGGCAGTTGCCAGTGAGGTCACTGCACTCGTTATTGCAGTGTTACAGTTACCCGGGACGGTCGTTTGGCGCTGCGAGAGGAGCGGGGTAGGAGAGGCGGTCTCTTCGCTCCACGACTTGTGAGCCGAAGCAGGCAGAGAGGGAGAGCAAGAACGCGGTCTGTCGTTCGCTGAGGGCAAAAGTTTCGAGTTAGTTGAAGGTGAGGGTGCTCGATCACCGATTTGCGGTGAGACGAAAGAAAAGTATGCATTGTTGCGTTGTAAAGAGAGCCGGCGCTCGTCTTGTTCACATTGTCGCTGAGAACGTATGTCGTTTTGATTCATTGTTCTAAGTCCACATATAACAATTACCAGAACAATATGGAATAATTATTTATTTTAGTAAATAATTACTATAGTCAATAATTGTTAGTTGTGCAAACTGCACTTTACACTTTGTGTTTAACTTTCACTATACTGTTGTAGTTTTTAGAACTTGCTATTCGTAGCTTGAAAGAAACACGTCTCCACCCGAAGACTGTGGAATGCCGAAATTACGTGTGTCGTATGATGATAATTGGAAGTTGTTCAACTTCTTGCCCGTCTTAATGGGGCAACCAAGTAATGCACTTTGGAAATGAACTTGGATTCATCAGACGGAGGTCGGCAGGGATGAGTTCGTTGATCCCTGGAATGGCAGGATTAAGCCCGGAAGTGGGTTTGATGAATCGACCTTTTGCGAGTGCTCCTTTGAGAGAAGGAAAGCACTGAATGGATACTTCTGGATACATCACATAATTGAGCACCCCAGACAGACAGAGTCAGTCCTTTTGGCCATATTCCATCTGCAGCTTTTGTGCTCGGCTTGCACTTGGCCGTCTCTCAGTCCACTTAACATTGTACTTGGTTTATGGGGGAGGTCGGTCGTGCGTGGGTCGGGGCTGTTCTAAGGTTGTGGGACTCAATCAATGGGGATTATGAACTATTTTCAGCTTGCCACTCGTCTTGCTTTCCAAGCAGTTGTCGTTCAAAAAACAAAAAAATTAAGAAAAACAGTCATGTCAACGCAAAAGTGCACAAAATATAAACATTTAGTTAAATATAGCAATAAATCGTTGTTGAACGTGACATTCGTAGGCCTTAAAATGCTTATCTGAACGGCGCAAAAATGCAATATACGCCAGTTTCTTTCAGTGCATATCAAGATACACGAAAAAATCCATCCGTGGAGAACAACTTTGCAGGCATTGCAAACAATAAAAAAAAAAAGGAACTTGATTGAAACGCAGAGGAACAATTGCATCTTGAGCCGGAAATTTCCTTCACTTTTTATTTCCTTTTCGCTGTTTGCAACTCCTGGCCTTTCATCCTATTACTCCCAAGGTATTTTCCTCTCACAAAACATGTGCGACGTACTATAACTATATACTATACTATATATATATATATACTATACATGCACCATCCATGGAATTTCGTATGTACAAGTTAAAGCAAACAATTTAAAGTTCATCTTGTCGGGCCGAAACTAAATTGAGTGTTAAGAAGCCTTTAAGCACGCAAGTGGCAGACAATTTCCCAGCTCGAACTTGCCACACGGCTCTAATGTTTCTGTGGCATATGGCTTGAGTTATTGAAGGGTCATTAGCTGATTTGTAGCCAGCAAATGTGAGCCAAAGTGTGTGTGTATTGTGGACCTGTGTGGTACCCGAAAAATAACTACTTGCAAACCGAAAGCAGGCTGGCTACTCATGTTGAAGGAATAAGAGCATTAAGAGCTTCTAACTAAAATATATGATTTGATTCGGGAAATATATAGAGCACAGATCTCAACATTAAACACGTTGACCAACTCAATGAAGTATTCGTGGGGTATCCTCAAGTCGAGACCTTTAGCTCGAGTTTTTTTTTGGTTTTTTTGTTTTTATGCTGCCACGAATTTGTGTTTGCGGTTGGGTTCTGTGTCAATGTTGTTGCCGCTGGTCTGTGGCATATGCCCCGACAATAATCAATAGATTTACGTCACTGGATCGACTTGGATTGAGTGGAATGGAAAGTGGGGGGCATGGGCCACGGGCAATGGGCGCTGGGATGTCGATTTGGTTGCGGCTTGGTTGCCTGACTAGCTGACTGGTGGACTGGCGGACTGGCGGACTGGCGGACTGGCTGGCTGGCTGGCTGGCCCACATTTCCGCATTTCCTAAAGCGCCCGAGAGCAGAGACCGAGGAGTTTTGGTGGCGGTTTCAGGTTTTCATGTTTTCAGGTTTCACTTTTCGGCTTCATGCGGACCAAACTAAGCCAGAAATAAACCCGACGGGGAATGGATGTGGATGTGGATGTGGGAAGTGGTAATGGGTATGGGTATGGGTATGCGACTGTGACTGGGTGTAGCAATAGGATCGGCGAGGCACATCAAACAGAAACAGAAACTGAAACTGAAAACGAGAATTAAGCAATGGAAGGACACTTGTTAAGCACTCATGTCAGGTCCTCCGCGCCGGATTCCTGTTGGGCTTAATTAATTTTCGATTTCCATGCCCGTTAATGGAATTACATTTCACTTGCTGTCGGAGTACAACATACGTGTCTGTCTGTCCAAGGTGAATTAGATGGAATGCAGACGCCATATATATATATACATATATATTGTAGTTGAATAGATTATATTGGGCATTATTATTTGCTCTTCACATTTCGCAGCCTATTTTTAGATATTCGAAATCCACTCTGCATGGCCTATATGTGCGAATTATCTTTTTCATTTCGCCCTCAACTATTCAAATTTCGTGTGTAAACATTTTGGATTTTATTATTTGTTCGCTGCCCGGCAAATATTTATTCGATTTGCTGGACTTAAACAATTGCATACGCCGTAGTACCGAAACACTCCACAGTCCAGTCGCATTACCATGTCCAATTAGTGCTGGAGGGGAAATGCACACAAATCGCGAATAAACATTGACCGAAATGAATATAGGAATCTCATTTGTATTTGCCCAAGACAGTTGCTGCGGCCTATCAGCTCTGCAGATACCCTAGTTGAGGGTATGATGGTACAACAAGTAAATAAAAAGTTATTAAAAAAGTGGCCAATCGATATGTAATGCTCTTGGGAATAAGCCAATATACCAATATAGTGCCCATATGTTGCTTCACATGCCACACTTTGTGGGTGGTGTGCACCCACTGTGCGGCGCCACCTGTCCCACTGTGCGCAAATTTGCAAGCACACTACACTTGCCTCGGTTTTGTACATAGTCTTACTTTTTTTTTTTTTTGCACACACAGAAGACCAAGCTGCTAAGATGCCTTAAATTAAAAAAAAAAAAAAAAAACTTGGACAATTAATGGAAAATGATACAGTCGCTCGTAAACGAAAAAAAACATTCGCCTTACAATTAAGAGGGAAAGGCATTTGCATTCGCCTATAAATAAATGCATAGATCGCTTTGTGCGCTGCTCTTTTCGATGTGCTCTTTTCTGCTTTATTGTGTTTCCGTCTTGTTTTTGTTGCGTTGCTGTATTTCTTAACTATTTTTACCAAGTGGCTGGCAAACAGGTTTCCGGAGCAGAGTCGTCGCGTCTTGGTTTAGGTTTCAGTTTCAGATTCAGTTTCAGTCTCCTGCACTGAACTCTCCTCCACATCTCCTTCCATTCCCTCAACACACCCCCCCCCCCTCCTCCCACTCACTCCACTCCGGCTGATTGGCCCCCCGATTTCTGGATTTCTGACATGTCGCTATGTGAGTCATGCTGCGAGCCTCGGGAGCCTTTCAACCATTCCACAATGCGTCACAATGTGCGACGATATCTGCAGCGATTTATTTATTCACTCACTTTACTTTACTTTACTTTGCTTTGCTTCACTTACGGATGCAATGGGGATTGCAAGCCGGAAGACGCCTCCTCCTCCGGCGAAGTGAAGGAAATCGAGGAAGAAGGCTGCGAGCTGCCCATATCCAAGGCCTTTCGCTGCTCCCATTTCATTGCTATATCAACTTGATTCACTTAATGCGGATTCGAGGTGGTGTAAATAACATTGATGCCATTTGTTGTCGTTTCAATTTTAGTAATTGTGGTATTGCCCCCTATTCGATTGCCAGATTTATACTTGTAATTTCAATTAAGTGCTTATCACTAAAATGTGATTTGTTTCCCCTCATGGGTTTCTCTGTCTCTACCAACCTTCTCAAGTTCGAGAGCATCGCTCCTAGATAGATACAATACAATACAAGTGGATTTCAACCTGACCCGCATCGAAGAGACGCCAATCCGTCGACCATCCAGAGTCGCCGCCTTATCAACGCTACTGCGAGATGTCAATGCATCCATTATCGACGCTATCTCTGGTCTCCCACTGTTGTTATTTTCGCTTAAATGGATCTGTGCTCGATGGCAACGCCTTTAATTCGCCAGCGACGATCGTTCAGCACCGATTTCATTCTTCGTTTTCCAACCTCCGTGCTAAATGCTACCCTTTCATTCTGTTCAGTATGCACAGTTGATGGCCTTAGAGAAACGTTGTCTTCGGTTGGGTTTTCCCTATAGCTCCTATAGCACACTGCCATGACAAAAAAAAAAAAAGAAACAAAATGATGTTTTAATGCTTTTCTCCATTAAATTGCAGAAATGGCGTCAGCGTCGAGGGAGCCACACATAAACAGGTCGTAGATCTGATCAAATCCGGCGGTGACTGCCTAACTCTGACGGTGATATCAGTGACACAGCAGGTGAGTTCAAAATACAATTTATTTAATCACAAAACATAACACCACACATATACCATACAATAGGAGGCCGATCGACTGGAGCCGCAGGAGGATCAGAGCGGTTACTCCTACATCGATTATTCGGACAAGCGCTCGCTGCCCATTAGGTAAAGTACAAAAGTAGTTAGACAAACATTGTTAAATGGATAACTAATATATATGCTATACCCTGTTCAGCATACCGGACTATGGGATCGTGAATCGAAATGGCGAGCGGTACATCGTCTTCAATATACACATGGCTGGAAGGCAGCTCTGTTCGCGTCGCTATCGAGAGTTTGCTAACCTGCACTCGCTGCTGCGCAAGGAGTTTTCCGGCTTTAACTTCCCCAAGCTGCCCGGCAAGTGGCCCTTCCAGCTAAGCGAACAGCAGCTGGACACGAGGCGGCGCGGTCTGGAGCAGTATCTGGAGAAAGTCTGTGCTGTGCGGGTGATTGCCGAGAGCGATGCCGTTCAGGACTTTCTCACCGATACGGAGGATGATATATCCGCATCGCCGGTGGACATTAAGGTGATGCTGCCCGATCACGAAGTTAGCACCGTGTCGGTGAAAAAGTCCTCCAATGCCCAGGTGGTGTGGGAGATTCTGGTGCAGCGCGCCAATCTCACCGCCTACACGCAGCAGTATTTTTACCTGTTCGAGATTGTCGAGTACAATTTTGAGCGAAAGCTGCAGCCGCACGAGATTCCACATCAGCTGTACGTGCAGAACTACAGCACGGCCTCATCCACCTGCCTTTGCGTCCGTCGCTGGCTCTTCTCGGTGGCCAAGGAGCTGACGCTGCCGGACGGCGAACAGGCTGGCCGCTTTATCTTCTATCAGGCGGTCGACGAGGTGAATCGCGGCAATATCCGAGCCGATGGTCGCCTGTATGAGCTGAAGGCGCTGCAGGACGCCAAGAAAGCGGGCGATTATCTGGCCTTGGCCCGCACACTGCCAGGATACGGAGATGTCGTCTTTCCCCACTGCTCCTGTGATAGTCGCAAGGAGGGACACGTTGTGCCCGCCGTGGGTGAGTAATTGTATTTAGAGACGCCTCTATTCAACGCAATCTAGTAACATTTCTTATTTATTCACAGGCATGAAGAGCTTTCGGCTGCACGCCTGCCGTGAGGATGGCTCGCTGGAGGCGCAAATGGTCGAGCTGACCTGGGACAGCATTACGCGCTCCGAGAGCGACGAGGAGTCCATGTCATTCTGCTTTCAGTACAATCGTCCAGATAAGCCAGCACGTTGGGTCAAAGTCTACACGCCATATGTAAGTTTGGTTGTGGAAAAGTGCAATATAGTGTGTAATATAGTATAGCCATTATATAGTTCCCATTAATATTGTAATATATGGTAGATTGAACTTGGTTAATTACCATTGTGTGATGCACACGACATAATTAATTGGCAAACAATTGTCTTGTTGATTAGGAATGTAATTTAGAGAGGTCAGCTGCACAATATATAAGCCACAAGTCCCTCCATTCCACTCCCATGTGAATTGCATTTAATTAATATTGTTTTCCATCTTGCAGCATGCATTCCTTGCGGACTGCTTTGATCGCATCATGGAGGAGCGCAAGTGGGAAGACAGCGGCGACTAGGGAAGGCGGAAGGTGCTGCAGGAGGAGCAGACCCAGGAGCAGGAGCACGAGCAGGAGTCAGTGGAGCAGAAGGAGCTGAAAGAGCAGCAGCGACGGCGTCGACGGCAGGAGGGGCAGACTAAACAACCCAGTTCCATACCGAGCATCACCAGGCGGGCCGAGGCATTGCACATTGTTCGTTAGTGGTTCGTTGGTGGGGGAAACCGAACTGCCGAATACTCCGCCTTTGAGCCCACATAACACATCTCCTTCGGTTAGCTTGCCATATTCCGGCTGGTCAGTTGTCGGGCCTCCGGAAGAATCTGTGCACTCAGATTCGTACTGGCCCACGGCTGCACCGAATGCCTCACCCACATATATTGTAAAGTATATTTGGCACTGATATATATATATATATACATTTATATAATTTGTACATTCACAAGCAATTGCAATCGCCTTGGCTCTCGATGCTCCAATTCGGGGATGCGGATGGGATGAAATGGGATGGGATGGTCGTCTGGTCCGGTGGTTGGACGAAGTTGGAAAATGTTAACAGCAGCAACAAAAATGTTTCAAATGTTTTCGGCACTTAGCACATAGAGCAAACACAGGCACCAATTTAGATCAAGCAGAACCGACGATTCTCATTATACAATATAGATATATATATATATATATAAATATATATTACACACCACTCACAGACATGCGTACATTATAAACAAAACAAAAGAAAACAAAACCAACAAACAAACAAACAAAAATATATAAAAGAGTATATTTAAGCCAACCTCAGCGTAATATTTAATTCGTACTTTTCCAAATACCCTTTGTTCCGTTTGTGTTTGTATATTTTTTGCTCATAGGAAAGCAGCGGCTAAGGGAGATCTTTGAAAAATGAATTGTAAAAAGTCAATTTTAATTATACACAAATATACATCATATATATATACACATATATACATAAATGTTTAGCAAACAAATCAACAGACATTGATCATTTATTTATTTATATGTACGTAGGAAGGCCCAGATCGAAATCAAATGAAACGCTTGAAATCAGACATCAGAGATCAGTAAACAGAGATCAGAAATCAGAAATCGGAAATCAGAAATCAAAGATGATCAGCAATGAGCAAAAGAAAAGCGGGTTGGCACCAAGCAAATGCTAAACGAAACAACAATATAACTAATGCGATGAAATGTTGAAAATATTGTACTCATTCGAAACTTTCTATAGAAATTGTTAGTTAAATATAAGGTAACGTTAATAGTTATTGAACAAATGCAAAAGCGAGACTCAAAACTCAAAACTAATGAAGCAACTCAACTAATGCCAACTCAAAGGCGAACTCAAAAGTAACGTAGAAAGAGACGGCAGGCGGGCGCCAGAAAGAGAGGCACAACACAAATAGCAAAAGCGCTGAGCTTTCCTTCACGCCGGAAAACCACAAGGAAAATCACATTAGAAAAATCCCCAGACCTAAGCAACCTAAACAATTTCACACGATTTAAGGCAGAACATAATTACACATCCGCATAATTATAGAATGGCATATAGGCATACATTTATCAACGATGCAAGTGACGTCTGCTTGTGATATTTACAATTTACACGATTATTATGATTAATTTTATATATATATATTTAATTTAATTGATTCCATATCTCTTTCGTATCTGTATTGGATTTGTTAATCTCTCGATGTGCGTAGACCACGTAATGTATTTATTATGTTTAGTTATAGTCCTATGATAATGTGAATTTACAATTATGTTTATTATTATTACTCTCTCGTTTTCCTTCTTATTTTTTTTTTGTTCTCTTTTTTTTTTGGCCATTTACATGTAGCAAGCGCTTAGTTTAGATTTGTGTGTATTCCATATAATAATTAATAATACTATGCAACTAAAAACGCTCTCTCGTTGTTTATTTGATTATACTTTCTGTGTCTCGTGGCTGTTGAGCAAACAAAAGTGTTGGGCGTCTCAAATAGAAGCCACATATATCGAGCAAAGTATATACGCTAACAAGAAGATGCATTCCATAATAAGTACGATAGAACGATAAATTATCAATGTTTTCTAAACACATTTAATACGACAACAACACAGCTCGGCGAACATAAGCTAGATGAAAAATTGAAAATAAATAAATGCGTATGTGAACTGGAAGATTCATCAAAACGTTTAAGTGTACAACTAAACTAAATGAACAAATTTAACAAATTTATCGAAAACAAGCATAATAAAAGCAAATTGCATTTTTCCCCTTTTCAAAATTACTCAAATCATTTCTTGTGCGAATGCGGTGGTTTTGAATCGAATTATGTGGAAGATCTTAAGATATTCTCTTATTTAGTGGTTTGTATTACATAGTTGTATCTTTTTTGGCAGACTTCAAATTGAGTGTAGTCATCGGATAGCCATGGCAAAAATAGTCGTACTTATTGGCTTATTGAAATTACTCACACATAATTCGAGAGTTGACCAACTTTGGCGGTGACTTTGAATCGCGAATTGCATGATAATTTTGTTTTACCTGCCATCTGGGTTTATTAATTCTCAAACGAGGTGTCTATTGAATCGCCATCGCAACAGGTTATTTGTTTAGTTTTGAATACATTTCAGCAATTAGTCCCACTGTACTGGGTTTATCAGAAGCTGTAAATTTGGTTATGCCTGTTTTTTTTGTGTTTCACTAAATCGGTTTATTACCGTCTCTAATATGTGATTCAGTCCGATTGCCTCCATACGCTGCGTCTGCGGTACAGTGACCACAAGCTATGGTGGCCACACAAAATATGTATATATCGAGTAATTATTAATCTAATTATTTCAATTTAATTACTAAAATTACATATAAATTGAGATATTTATATATTTAACCAGAAGCGGTTACCTTATCTAGATACACCCGTACCATCCACACTTCTACCCTTTCCCGTGGCAATGATCATAAATATAGTTCAATCGTCAAATATTTGCGCACTCTAGACAATTTATGAGTGCAATTTGTTAAACAATATTGCGAATTAGTTGTGGCATTCCGCACCGTTAGATTATCAATTTGCGGAGCACTTGGTGAGAGAAGTTTGCCCATGGGGGGGTTGGGTTTGGGTTTGGATGTGGGTGGCTGCGTTGGTTTGGTTTACCTTATCAGGTAACACATGTAATTATTGAAAGGCGCTGCTCGATCGAAATGATCGGATCGGCGGGCGAACGAGTTTGGCTCTTGACTTTGCCAGTTGATTAAATTTTGTTTGACTTTTTATTCGTGTACACTTGGTGCTTTAAAACAAGGTCGAGAATTTTGCGGAGAGCGACGAGAAGGGAGTCGGTGCGAGATTACGCCTAATTAGCCAGGCAAACAAATGCGATCCACGAAGTGGGCTTATGGCTAGAAAACGAACTTAATTAACTCATTCAGTGGGGCAACAGTCGCAGAGTTCAAATAGCTTTTAACGTTCGGTATACGGGGCGTATTAGCAATATCTGCGTAACCAGCGCACCCGGATCACAAATACACTGAAAGATTTGAATTTCAAAAACCGAAATTCTAGCACAATTATTTGGGGCTCAGCATGATGATTTAAGTTTTTGATATCTATATTTTTCATTTACACTGTTAACTGATTAATTTAGCCATAATATATATGTATGTGCAACTGTGATTGAGCATTTTTTTTTTTTCGATCGGTGTGTGCGATTATCGCCGACCGATGATAAGCGCTGATTAAAGGCAAACAGCGATGGCAATCGAAGCCGCCCGCTCACTGCCCGTCTCCCTCTGTCCGGCCGCCCAGCGCTCTCTTTCGCTCCGCCGGCGATTTCGGGTTCCGGTTGCCGCGCTCAACCCTTTTTTTCATTCGCCAGTGGAACGCGATCGCGTTTGGAACGCAGCCGCTGGAACTGAGAAGCGGCCGGTGAAATGGCTCAACCATCGCAATCGGGAGCCGCGCAGGCGCTCAACGGCCAGCATCCGGAGTTGGCCTTCGCGGATGCGGACACGGACGGAGATGAGCGACTGGAGGAGCATGGGCAGGAGCAGGAGCAGCTCCAGCTACTGGGTGCCATGCCCAGGAAGCAATCTCTCAGCGAGCGACGCAATGTGGATCTACCGCATTTGAAGATGGTCAACGAAAAGGAGCCGGAGTCGGCGACGCCGTCGCCGGAGGCCTTTGCACCGGGACTCCGACGCAATTCGATATCCATGCCCTCGGGCATTAATGCCCTGGATCTGGAGGCACTGCGTCTGCGACATCAGATGCAGCCGCAAGATGCGCTGCACGAGGAGATTGTAAGTACTGCACGCTTTTCATTTGAATTCATCAGAAAAATCTAGCATTCAGCATTGAATTCATCAGTGAATATTTTGTACCAATGTAAAATGAAGAATCTGGCGTAGGAGGTACATAAAAAGATTAGTTTACGACCCAGTTTATATCCATAGAAATTCCTCGAAAGACAAGTCGCTTCGGTCGCTCAGTTGCTTTAAAACAAAACTATTTTAAGTGGAAAATGTACATAAAACATTAAACAAATTAAAGGTTTAATTCATTCGTAAAGTACATAATCTTTGGAAAGGAGCTACCTTTAGAGGGTATTTAGAGTGCCGTTTTGCCATTTTTTTTTTCTTTTTTTGAAATATATAATTGCAGCAAACCAGTTGAGCAGTTAAGCCCCATTCGAAATTAAAATACAATGCGTAATTAAGCGAGGCGTCATCGCCTCTAGTCTGTTTCCTCGCGCTCGGCGAATCTCGTCGATTTACAGAAAAGTTACCCAAAAAAAAAAAAGATACAAACGTTAATTGTGCCTTAATTATATGAAGTTGGCAAACAATAAACATGTGACCAAAAACCCGAAATCCAGTTAATAGTCACATGATGGTCCTACGGTACAAATGGGCACCATTAATTTAGCACATTCACTAATCCAAAAACAAAATATATTTCTAAAGTGTCCATTCAATATATTAGTATATCACATTAAATGCCCATTAATATATGCATCGTGCTCCAAATACGAACTCATAGCTTTCGACATTTGCATAAACATTTATGCTAACAAGAATATTATCATTTAAAAACACTTTAATTTGGTACAAATTAAAACGAGTTGCCGTTTGAGGCAACCACTCAATCTTTAAACTTATTATATAAGTATATGTTTTTTATTTGTATTTTTTCATTTCAACAAAGACGCATGTAAGCGCGAAGCAAAAAAAATATGATTGATTGCCGATCTTTCGCACAAATATTTACATTATTCCGAACCCTGTGAATTCCAAACTAGAATATCTGAATTATTAGCGCATACGATATTTTTCCGTGGGAGATTTTTGTCTATTATTTTCGATGTGTTAAACACTCAAACTCATTACTGGTGTCGGGAAGTAGCGACGAATGCCGTGCGCTAATTATAGAGCTGCAAACAAGCCGACGGGCGGACGGAGGGGGCGTGGCCAGGCCAACGAGGCGTATGTGTGATGTGACCAAGCAATCAACTGTCACATAGCGAGAATATAACACATACGCAGTGTGGTCAGTGTGAGCAATATGCCCAAAAGTATGCAATGCGAAACGCAACTTCTTTGATGGCAGGCAAAATATAAATTTTCGAAGAGAGGTGAGAAAATGTGGAATGAACAGAAATATTGAAAGGGTGACATAAATGTCACACCACGACGATTTAATTAGACAGATTCTCTCTGTTTCATTTCAAGCTATTCAAATAACATTTGATTTTGGAACGAAGCTCATTTTAAATTGGAATATTTAGCATTCAGTTTGTTCAAATTACTTGCAGTGCATTCATATTTATGGCCATTCGTCATGAAGTACGGCTAATATACCAAGACCGCAGTACGTCGCCAATCAGGGTAGCCGCAATTAATTTACGACTACCGGATTATTCTATCAAAATCAAATTCCGCACTCTTTCGAGCCGACTCAACTAGCTCATGATTGTTCTGAGTGTGGGTGTCGATATTTTCACTCAACGTAGCGCTGCCGACGCCGACTGCGGCAGAGGCTGCGAGAGCGAAGCGATTAAAACGCATAAATTGAGGCTTCAAAAACAATATTCAGGCAATAGCGAACCAGCAATTATCAACGGTTAACAGTGCGATCGCGGCACTAACGTCGTTCGGATCGGTTATAATTATTTGGCAACTCGAAAATATCGGCGATGCGAACTAGGTCAATCAAAGTTAACAGCAAACTAATAGAACAACGACTATCCTAATTAAATATAAACAATTTGTTTTTGTTTTACCTATTCTGTGACTCAGTGAAGTGTTTGATTGAAAACCCACAATTTAGTGCTGTGATAACATAAGTATTGCACGGTATAATCGTTGAGTGTCCACAATGAGCTCATCCAACAGCCGATTCATCCTCTCGAGCGTTCCCATCGAGGATCAGCAACACCCAGCACCGAATGTTAGACACAACGCCGTTGTGCTCGATATCAGTGCGGCTATGGATAAGGATAAGGCAGGTACTAAGTGTGGCTTGTAGCTTATGACGTACTCCATTCGATTCGATGCCATTTTTTCCGGGCTTGCCGTTATATTGTACGGGAGACACCTTGACTGGGTATTCTCTGCGGTAACGCCTCTGTGCTAATTGCACTCACCTTGCCCAAGTGCAGGTGTCAAAAGCCCAGAACCCATATGTATATGAATGGTATGGTATGGTATAGCCCAACCAAAATGCCATACTTTTCAGTTACAATCGCTTGCTGTTTGCTCTATCAATCCAGCTATCTGTGTAGTGTAGCAAAAAAGGAAATCTATCTGTTTGACTATATAAATTCTAATTTTTCAGATAGCCGACGATGCGACCTCCAGCCTGGGCACACCGGCCACTCCGGATACGCCGGGCACTACGGCGCCGACGACAACGGCCAATACGCCGGATAAGGCCATCAATTTCGCCAACGATGACAGCGATGACGAGTTCGGGAACGCCAGAAGACCAGTTCATCGGTGAGTGATTAGATCAACTACTACCACTACCACCGATAACTAACTAAGTAAATTTCATATATGCGGTTCTTGTATTTAAATAATTGGAGCTACTTTCAATTATGACCCACGCTGTCGTTGGGCACTTTTGCCCATTTGATTCATCGGGCAATTAGATTAATTAATCGAAAGTCGCTGCCTTTTGTCTCCGAACGACAGTAATTCAATTGTGGCGTCGGCACTGCCAGTGGAACGTGCCTTTCCCCACATTCCTCCCGACCTACCGCCCATTCCGAGTATCGGTTGCAACTACTGCCCACTTCCATGCTAATTCCGCAGCGATTTTCATTTGACTTTTCCCCCGCCTCGACACTGCGAATTCCTATGATTACCCACATGGAAACGCCAAGGTGTTGGACCAATGGCAGTTATTATCAAAGTGATAGGCACACAAATGGCGGGTGTAAAAAACAGTTTAGCTATTTGCAATAGTTACTATCAATTATATCTGTTACATATCGATAATTTGGGAAAAGTATCTATTAAAGAACTTTCGGTGCAGCTCAGGATTTATTTGTTCATAAATATTTACGGCAATGAGTGTGCTGACACGGCATTTAATTAATCCCAGATTAATTATCCGGTTTTATATCAATTCAAAGCAGTTCAAACCAGACGATTCGAATGCTTTGCATACTTTTTTCGACAGCTCTCTTATCAGTGAATGCAGTGAATACAATGAATATACAATGAATCGAGGTGATTGCAATTCAGCATAGCAACTCCATAGTTGCAAGGAATCAGAGGGTATTAAAAGCATAACAAACTATAGGAGATGACCCAAAAGTTCACTAGTCTCTCCGAGATTTCTCCAAAGATTTCTCCATACTAATTTCTCGAAAGAAAGGGTATACACCTTATGGCTAACTATACATATATCTACATACGTACATCTTGAGTTTGTCGAGATTTCTCCACTGACACACGCGATGAGGCAATTTAAGTGCTTAAGCACATTACAAGCGGCAATGCGACGGGTGTGGGTCTCCAATCTTCTCCAGCGGCTGATAAGTTAATTTGGGGGAGAGGAAGCTCCAACGGACAGATCTGGAGCTGCGGCATGAGCGACATAAGCGGACCTCGGCTCAGTTGATGATCGCGATTGGGCGTGATAGCATCCGCATATCTCCAAGTGATATATCTATATATATATATATATATATATATAGTGCTATATAGTTTATATATCGGCTATAGGCACCGGGGAGTGTTTACGACTTCGAGAGCTGTCAGCCCAGCCGCTTATCAACTGTAAATAAATCAGGCCAAGCAAGTATATATACACATGTATATAATTATAGAGCACAATATCAGCTACACAGATTTTCGTGTCTCGTCTTTTTTTCGTAACTTTTTTTTTGTTTTTTTTTTTGACTCTGTGCGGTTTTGTTTGCGCGAGATTTGCATACACCGACGAAACGAAAAGTGTGCGTTATGCAAACAAAAATTACTCTGGGTAACCGGGAAGTGGGCTTAACGACTGTCTTCCTTCCCCGATAAGGGCGATAAGCCGACCCCGATCGTGTTGCAAGTTCATGGTCCATTTGGTTGCATCCACTAGGCCGCACTCACCTCTATCTTATCCGCTAGATATATCTGCTATCTGCTAGAAACTAACAAAACTGAAGTATTTTCGGGGTATATATTATAAAATGTATATGGATATTTCTACCAATTGCATCAGCTGCGTATGCTCTGCTTATCAGAATCATAAAAGAATTAAGGTTCCATTGGTACAAGTATATGTCTATAAAAGGGACAACGGAAAATCGAAATCAATTATTTTGGCAAAAATTAAACAACTTCAGATGAGCATTTTTATCATAACTTGACTAAAAGTGATCATAAAACGAAAATAATAACTGTTTTGAGCAGCTAATTACAAGGGCTAACCATCCCTATCCCTTTTTGACCGATTTAGGAAAATTTATTTTTGGACCAATTTTCGCATTTTCGGTAAGGGGTAACATCATCAAAATTTGCAAAAAATGGCTAAAAAATGGAATTCCCATTTTTGGACACAGTTCGATTGGGAATTTAAATACAAACTCTACGTGATATGACATTCCGTATTCAGACAATTATTTTTAGAGTTGTGGCCAAAAAACTGACTATTTTATCACGAAAATTAACAAAAACATATTTTGGCAAAAATTTAAAAATTTTAGATCACTATTTTAATCATAACTTGACTAAAAGTGATCATAAAACAAAAAAAAATAACTTTTTTGAGCAGCTAATAACGAAGGCTAACCATCCCAATCACTTTTTGACCGATATAGGAAAAATAATTTTTGAGTCATTTTTCGCATTTTTTGTAAGGGGTAACATCATCAAAATTTACAAAAAATGGCCAAAAAATAGAATTCTCATTTGTGGATACTGTTCGATTGGAAATTTAAATACGATCTCAACGTGATATGACATTCCGTATTCAGACAATTATTTTTGAAGTTGTGGCCAAAAAACTGCATATTTTATGACGAAAATTAACAAAAACATATTTTGGGAAAAATTAAAAAATTTTAGGTGGGCATTTTGATCATAACTTGACTGAAACTGATCATAAACACTAGCTGAGTAACTGGTATCTGATAGTCGGAAAACCAAAATTTCAAAATTTTCAAAATATTCTATATTTTCGATGGGCATCTTAATCGTAAATTAGCTTAAAATTATCATTATGACGAAAGGAACCACTTACCATATATTCTGAATATTATTTCTTATTATTTTTCGATCGAAGTACCAACATATTCAGTTTTAAAGGCATTGACCAAGTTGTATATACATTTTTATTTTTTTGCAGAGATCGTTTTCGGAGCCGGAGACGCGCATCGATTGCTCCTCTGCCCGCCCTGCGCTTGAACAGCAAGGAGATGTTGGCCAGCGACTTCGATAGCCACAGCCTGGCCTCCAACCAGGCCTCCATCACCAGTGTCAACTCCCTGGCCAGTTTATTGCGCGAGAAGATGCAGGTGAGTTGAACCCTACTCGAGCAGAGATCAAAGTTCAAATAATTAAATATCGAAATCCACAGGCTTTTCCGCAGCTGATAAGAAAGAAGAAGCGCGAGACGAAGGACTACAAAATCAAGATATTCGTCATCATCATGTTTTTCATCATCATATTTCTGGTAAGCAGCAATCATCAGCACTTATTCAGTCATTCATTCGTTCATTCATTTATTCATTCATTGAGTCGAAGTGCGAATCACTAGCATAGTGAGTGATCATAAACATGATGCAGAGTTTTTAATAGAAAAATTCTCAATGAGAATTTGTAGATTAATTCGCAGAGGAAATTCTTAATTTCAATAAGTCGATGACTTTGCATTTATGCTATACGCATTTTTGCCGGACTTAGAACGTGTCAAAACGAACTGATGCAGAAGATAAAAGTACTTTGTTCGCTTGAAGATAAAGAGTGATCGAATAATTTGGCCCGATGTCCAAATGGATTTTATGAGCTTCCAAAAATAGTTGTTGAATTGTTAAGCCTTTTATCACAGCGCTCTTTTATTTCGAGCGGCCTTAGAGTGTGCCACTTTGACAAGGCTACTAAAGATACTTAAGGCTATAAGATACAAGATACAAGATACAATATCTTTTCAATTCGAATCCCTTTATCCGCACACAGATCGGCTATGCCTATGTGGCCTACCACCAGCAGGTGCTCACGCGTAGCTACTTCCAGAAGATCAAGTTCAATTCGCACGACCGCATCTTTCGCATCCTGAGTCACGAGGACAAGGAGGTGATATCGGGTCAATTGGGCGTGACCCTGGGCTTCGATACGGCGCCATTCCATTGCCTGGAGGAGCAGCGACGAAGTGACGGCAGCGTGTGCATCGAATGGAACGGAGTGGCGCGACTGCATCTGAACTTCGAGGACAAGGGCGTCTTTCGGTGCTACACGCTGCAGTGGCAGGCACTGACGCCGGGTCTCCTGCCCACCGATTGTTATGAACTGAAGCGTGACAATGGCCTGTGGTTCGGCGGCGGTGTGACCAAGGGTCAGGAGTGGTCCCTCAGCTATGCCAACTTTGATTTTGCGCCCTATGCCTCCGGCGACTCGAAGATCCATCAGTTCGGCAATGGGGTGAAGAGGTATTTCATCAACTCGATCGGCGTGGCCATGCAGGTGAGCGAGAAGACGCCACTGCAGCTGGGCGTCAATCGGACGGAGAATCGCTTCTGCCTGCGGGCGGCCAACGATGAGTTCACCTTTGTGAATCATCTGACGCCGCTGCCGCAGTTGGACTACCGCATCTGCACCACGGAGGACATGCGCAGCCTGCACATGCTGATGACCCAGCAGAGCCTGTGGGATGGCCTCAAGGAGCAGGAGTTCAAGGTGCTGCACTCGCTGCTGGAGGAGCCAGTTTGGAGGATACCGCACACCGAGCTGCCCGAGTCCCTCAACGAATCCGCCATCTGTGACTATTCGGAAAGTGCCATTGCCATGGGCCTGGGCCACATTGTCATCAATGAGTTCTGGCAGGAGAATATTGGCGACTTTACGGTGGACAAGGCCAGGTTTCCCACCCTCAAGGACACCATCGATGTGCTGCACAGGCGGGGATTCAAGGTGGTCCTGACCATCCAACCGTTCATCAGCACGGACAGTGCCAACTTCAAGGATGCAGTGAAACGCAAGCTGCTGATCTACGAACGCCACTCGGAGCGGAGTATTCCCGCCCTGACCAGGTACAAGAGTAGCTCCAGCGCCGGCGTTCTGGACATAACCAACAATGCGTCCGTTCCCTGGCTGTTGGAGAAGTTGCAGCGCCTGAAGGAGGAGTACGGAGTGCAGAGCTTCTACCTGGACCTGGGAACGGGCTACAATCTGCCGCACTACTATCAGTGCCGCCAGACCTTGGATAATCCGGACACCTATGCCAGGCTGTTCACCGCCAGCCTGGAGGGTGCTGGCCTGATGGCCGTCTCCACGGCGAGTGTGGTGCCCAAGCCACCCACTTTCCTGAGCACCCCGCCGGCGAACGCCACCTGGGAGGGATTGAGGGAGACTCTGGGCGCTGTGCTCAACTATGGCGTCATCGGCTATCCGTTCGTCCTGCCGGGCGTGATCGGTGGCGACTATCTGCTGCAGCGACCGCTCTCCAAGATGGTCAGCTTCTATTCGCTGTCCCAGCCACCGTTGCCCGATCCGGAACTCTTCATCCGTTGGCTCCAGCTGGCCACCTTTATGCCGGCCATGCAGTTTAGCCATCTGCCGTCGGAGTATCGCAGTGATCTGGTCACCCGGGTGGCTCAGGAGTTGAAGGAGGTGCGCCAGCTGATCGTGATTCCGCTGCTCAAGAAGTACCTCAATCCGTCGATGAACGAGGGACTGCCGCTGGTGAGACCGCTCTGGATGATGGATCCTCACGATCCCGCCTGTCTCATTGTCAGCGATGAGTTCTCCGTGGGCGAGGAGCTAATCGTGGCGCCCATTCTGCATGCGAATCGCGAGGAGCGCGAGGGTGAGTTTAAGCAACCAGTTATTAGCAAATACTTGATAATTTTAAGTTTAATACTTTATTAATTTGTGCATATCCATTTGGCAGTTTACCTGCCGCAGGGCGTGTGGAAGGACGGTATCGATGGATCGCTGAGGAAGGGCAGTCGCTGGATGCACGGCTATCGGGTGCCGAAGGACAAGATTGCCTACTTCCGCAAGATGCCGGACAATACGCGGTTCTAGGAGCACTGATATAAACTGATGCACCTGATGCACCTGATGCACTGCATCCATTCTCCCAGCAGAACCCATGTGATATCAACTACATAGAGAGAAAGTGAAAGAGAAGAGAAGAGAATCCGGCAATTCCGCATACATCTATCTGTATTGAGTAACCTAAATACTATAATATTATATATCGATAAGCCCGCGATCGTAATACATAAGATGCCTTATCGCTAGTGCCTAAGCGTTATCCTAAGCCTATGTAATTTCCATTTTTTTTTTTTTGTTTTTGTGCGTGCGTATAGTTAGTTAAGTACATCTGGGATGATCGCTTACTCGCTGAATAAATATGTTCCATAACAACGCACTGATCCTTCGGTGGCGTCAATAAATAGGGAGTGTGTCCTGTGCTACTTGGTCCTGCAGATCGGCAGCGAGGATTCGCAGGGCTCCATTTCCGCCGGCTTCTGCAGGTGACCACATTCGGCATCGGCCACCACCACATCGTGTTCGTCCAGACAGACGACGGATCGCCGGCGCTGAGGTGGCGCCACAAATCCAACTGGACGACAGGTGACCGGACAAAATTGCCAAGGACCTGGCCACCAGTGGGCAGGACATGGCTGGTCGCCACATCCTCGCGATTGCCGGGCCGGTCTCTTGTTCTTGGCGTGCGTCCAGCAGGGCAGCGTATCACCCAAGGCTATGAGAAGATTGCGTTTAATGGACACGATTCGTTGGAACGGTTCGTTGGACTCACCCTTGCCGTTCTCCTGGCAGATGGGCTCACGGTGCTGCACGCCACCGCCGCAGCTGGCGGAGCAGGCGGTCCAGTTGCTCAGGCGCCACTGGAACTGCCTGCCAGCGGTCACATTCAGTGCGGGCAGGGTGAACTCGTAGAAAATGCCAGCGTTGCTCTCATTGCCGCGCACAATCGCCTGGAAAAACCCGATAAAATTCTTGCTAGAATGTGCAATATACACCACTCACATATAACGATATGGAATGCTGGATGGGCTGAGGTATTGTGATGGTCTCCTGCTCGTCGACGCGATCGTAGAGGCTCTCGGCGCCAGCGATCTCAAACTCGCCGGGCATGGAGATGAGGCTATCCCCGTTCAAATAGAATCGATCCCCGCCGTCGCCCGTGGCAATGGCAAGAAAGTGCGGCGAATTGGCCAGCTCGCGGATGAGAATGTGCCGCGCCCGTGCCGGTATGGTGACGATTTCCACATAGGCGCCATCCTTGGCGGCAAACGGATCCGTGTAGGTCTCCCTCACCGGCTGGCACTGATCGCCAGAACCGCCGCAGACACCGCACCGATCGTCCTGCACCTCCGAGTCGACGATCCAATCGCAACCAACTTTCTGAACAAGACGCGGTTCGCGATCAGTTATCGGACATTGGATTCGCAATACCCTACCTTGCAGATGCCGTCGATGCACATGTTGTTCGTGCCCAAGGTGCAGGGTGTCCCGTCCAGCACCGTGGCGCCCCAGTTGGCGATTATCGTGTCGTCCACATCGCTGCAGAACAGCTTGCAGGGATTATCTAGGTGGAGGAGATATCGAGATCTCAACTAAGCATCGTATGCTGAATGCTGATGAACTTACTCTTATCGAAGAAGGGCAGCCACTTGTAGGTGGCACCCTGGTAGCTGACATTATCGAACCGAGCGCATTGCTGCGCCCGGAAACTGGGCTCCTCCGCCGGACACGGCCGCTTCCGGCAAATCTTGTACCGCTTCCGTTCGCCAATGCAGAAGACACCGCCATTGGCCGGCACCGGATTGTCGCATTCCCGCTGCTGCGTGGACACGCCGCCGCCGCAGCTTCGCGAGCACTCGCTCCACTCGCTCCAATCGCCCCATCCCCCGTTGACCGCCGCCAGCTCCTCGCGTCGGACGCACTTGCCGTTCTGGCACCACTTGTTCCGACCGCACAATGTGCCCGGCGCTGTGGGCCGCATGTGGGTGACGCACTCGCCGTTGACCTTGCACCACAGCGTCGAGCAGAATTCGTGGGGGGCGGAACAGGCGCCCACCTCGCTGTCCGTGGTCAAGTTGAACTGCAGGCGGCACTGGCCCCTCGCATTGTATCGCATGCCCGGCAGCTCGCCCGTGTAGTTGTACTCATCCAAGGGCGTCGGCGGATCGTCCAGGCACTCGCCCAATCCCTGACTGCAATCGTTAGGTTTTCAAGTTTGTGAGATGGAGTTTCATAACCAGTAGCAGCTACAGAGCATACAAACCGATAAGAAGATACTTACTCCAGGAAATGTGTGATATACTTGCGGCTGCAGTTCGACCAGCAAACCTGCAGGGTGTCCGCCCCAAAAGTGGGCGTCATGATGTGCACAATGGGACCCACGCGCGGATGGCAGCCGATCTTCGCCGTATCGTGGAACATCCCGAAGCTGTTGTTGTGGAAAAAGAACAATCCATTTGGTTATTGGGAAAAGACATAGGAGATTATGGAAACAAAGTTGCTAACTGTCAGTGAGACAGCACATCGCTCCAAAACCTGATTATTTCAATGGAATAATAGCCAATTTGGAGCAAATCGCTGGTAAACAAGCAGCTATATCCGATTAATAGCACATAAGCGAAACCAAAACAAACCACCTGTTTTTGTTTTTTTTTTCCCCCGCCCAGAGAGATTCCGATTCCGGTCGGCTTACACAACCCATCGCCACTATATCTTGGTCGCTCGTGGAGATCGGCGAGATCGGGGAGATCGGAGCGGTCGGATCCGCCGAGGGGGCGGTGAGACAATCGCGTACCGAGCACGCTAGACTGACTGACGGCCCCTGGGCTGCACTGGCAGAAAAGCGGAGTGAGTTGGAAAAAAAATATTGCTTATCAGTGGAAAAAACAACTAGTGTGAACTAATCAACTGAGTTCATAAAGGTACATACATACATAGGTAGTTGTAATCAATTTAGTTCATAGTTTAGTATAGTATATATAGTATATAGCTATCTGATTTCTCGCAGTGTGCTCTGACACAGTAGGCGACCCACAGCCACGGACCGGCCACTTGGAAACTGGAAAACTTGGCAACATGGCACGAACGATCGATCCAATCCAATCCAATCCCATACTATCCGATCAGATCCATTACGATCCAAGTCCGCAGCTCTTCGTCGCCCCACAACCCCACCACCCGATAAGTCAACGAAAACCGGACCCGGCTGTCGTTGGGTGTGAGTTGGAATGAGTCGTAGTGTCTGGGTGTGCCGACGGATCGAGATTCGATGCTGTGATCACGGTGAATCACATGGAATCACATGTAATCGTCTAATTGCCGGCAATAGAGCATTTTTTGTAGGTAATGAAGGAGGAGAAGGAGGAGAAGGAGGAGGTGGAGGAGGAGAGTGCACAGTAACATGGAATTATTGCATAAATATCCAATAATTTGTAACCTGTGACTATGACTTGTGCATCCCCTTGAAAGTTTTGTGGCTCCAACTTAGTACAACAAACCCCAACATAGCGCCAAAAACTATGCTACGATTATTAACCAACAAGTTCTTAGTCATATTTAGCTTATAAAACAAAGTTTGGTACTATCATATTGTGAAACTCAAACGTAGTGTTTAAATCGAAGTTTGTTAAGTTGCTCATGGTTGGGCATAGATTCATTTGAAACCGTGACATTAGGTGACTTTCAGTGACTGGACAGTGACTGGACAGTGACTGGGCGGTCATCTCTGTTGAGATCTCGGTGCCTCGACTAATTGAGTTTGAATCGAGCAGGAAGCCGCCGGGCCACCACGAGGTACATACATATAAATCTTGATCTCGGCACTGAATCTGTATCTGAATCAGAATATGTATCTGAATCGGAATATGCAACGCAGGCGATCATTGTCGCTAAAAATGAGACACACACGCAGGTGTCAAAGCATCCGTCGCGTCCACTTAGCCGCCTCGTTTGAAATCGAGCAACTTGGCTGCTGGCTCACTTCGCTGGCTGGATTCATTCATTAAACGAATTGGTCTGGCCATAAATCTTGCCCAGGGGCTGGGCAATCGGAAATCGCATTTGGCTAGCTGCGCGTGGGGCATGCGAATTGGCCAACGTCTGGCGCCGCAGGTGGCAATGCAAATCGCTGCCGGCTACCTGTTACACATGCTCCTCCTGCCTCGCGCGTAGCAGCTTTAATTCAATTTGGAGATCATACACTTAGTTACTTACTTGTGGCCCAGTTCATGGGTGATGGTGTGCGAGAGCATGATGCCATTGTCCTCGTTCACGCTGCACGATTGCTTCGGCTTGCACATGCCACCCACGTTGGCCAGGCCGAGAGTCCTGCGAATGACATGGAGGATATACTCGTTGTTTCGAAACCCCCCATTCCATCGACTTGGACTCACATGCAGTTGTTGGCGCAGATGTTCTTCCGCGTGATGAGAATGGCCACGTCATGGTGATGCGGATCCTTTTCGCTGCCCTTGTTCAGTTTGTGCTGCCAACTAAGGAAAGATTTCATTGGGAAAATAAAAAAAACGAAGGAATGTTATGAATCCCACCTGCAGAACCGATCCAAGTTCTTCTGCGCATTCTGCGTGAGATTCAGCTGGAGCTGGGACTCCTCCTCGTCCAGTTGGATAATGCGCACCACAACGATCTCGATGGAGTTGCCAATGCTGGGATCCTTGTACAATGCGGACACCATGTTCATGATGGTCAGCAGATAGCCGTTGAGGTCCCTGTGAAACGCCGACATGGTGGCATCGGCCACGATGAGCGTCTCCACATGCCGTGGACTGCTGATGGATCGCCTGCGCCGGGGAATCTCTGCGTGATCCGGCTCCGTTTGGAACTGCGTCTCGTACTTGAACTTGGTGTGCGGAACTCTGCTGATTTTCTGCTGATGATGGCGGTACTTGTGCTTGTGATGATGATGGTGGTGGTGGTGATGGTGGCGCCTAATTTGACGGCCTCCCTGGACCTTCACCTTGCCCCTGGCCTGCCACTCCAGTCTCGTCTCCATTCGACGGCGTGGCTCCCGCGTGCCGCAATTGCTGACCTCGGCTCCGGATCCCGATTTGCCGCCCCGCTTGCGCTTGTTTCGCTTTCGCAACGAATGCTAATGGATCGATTATCAAGGGTAGGTAAACAAGTGATGGGTTAGCCAACCAACCTTCGGTTTGACGGAGGAGCGCTGGAAGACCACGTGCGGATGCCCGTTGACCGGATGCGGCTCGTGCTCCTTCGAGGGCTCAATGAAGTACTCATTGCCTGCCGTCCGGATGTGACCCACCTGGCAAAGAGTGATCAGTTCGGGCAGAACACAAAAGTTCGGGCAACTCACCAGTCCGGCGCATGTGGAGATGGCCACATTGGTGGCCGGTTGGCCGCGCACCTTTCCATGGAAGTGACAGTTGAGGTGCCGCGTTGTCAACGGTGACCGAGTGCGCAGATCCCGCCGGTGGCGCTCCACCACCAGATTCGGGGCCAGAAAGTAGCTGTGCGCCATAAGCTCCAGATGCAGTGTCTCGTTCGCCAGCGGCAACAGCAGATGCAGGTCCGCCGCCTGGGTATCGTGTTCCGAGTTCAGGCTGCGCCTCTGCCGATGCCGCCGATGATCCAGTTCGTGTGCGTACTCCAATTGGTGGGTCATAAACGCACCATCGGGATGAACGCGTCGTGGCACCACCAACTGCCCCTCACCCGCCACCAGTTCGTCGGAATGGAGTCCGTAAAGCGGACGTACGCCACCGCCTTGCGTAACCACGACCAGCCAATAGTGGAGCAGCAGGCCCAGCCAGCGACTCCTGATCCACATCCTGCTGCACGTCATGCTCCTCAACCCGATCCTAGTCCACAGCCCTAGCCGTTATCCAGGCGTTGTCTCAGCAGCATGGCAGCGGTCGCATAATACGGATCTTGGGCTGGTCAGGAGATCAGCGCTCGCTGAAATGGACAATGCATCAGATGTATCATTTAGGATTGTAATGATTTTCAAAGTTTACACCCTGCCGTTTTCAGTAGCCAAATAGATGATATTTATGATGTTTCGTTTGTTAATGAGGCAATCAATCTTTGAAGTACTGGTCTCACTGCTGCGGTTTTTTTTTTTTTTTTTGCCGATCATTGTGGTTTCCATGTGGATGGACATGGCGCCAATCCCAATCCCACAAGTTGTTGTTGAAGCAATCAAATCCCTCGATCCCAGCCCAAGCCCAACCAAACCCATCTCTAGAGACAATCCGATCTGGGATTATGGCGGATTGTGTGTGGCATACGGAGGCCATAAAAAGAAAGAGCCCACTTCCAGATACAATAAATAATCGGTGATTTGGCTTTTTGGCTTTTTGGCTTTTAGCAAACGCTTTCGAGATGAAACGCAGACAATGGATGGGTGGCGAACAAAAAATATGGTAGACAAAAAAAGAAGACACGGGCCATAAAATTAAGCAAATTTTTTGTTGTTTTTTTTTTTCTTTTGGAGTGCGGCGCTTCAAAGACAGCAACAACAATAACAGCAACAATACACTATCAAAGCAACACAACAACTTAATTATTCAAAAAAATTGACGCAGTCAACGGCGCTCTTCTTATCACGATCACGATTTGTAATTTATGATAAATGTTGGCAATTCCATTAATAAAATTTAACAAAAGCTCATTAGCGCCACAGCAGCCGATTTGCAGTCGAAGGAGAAGACAAGCATTAGAATATTAGACTCCTTTTTTTTACTCAACCAATTCGCATACCCTGTAAATCTGCTACTATTAATATTATTTAATATTAGCAAGAGTAAGTCTGTTGCATAGTATCACTTATATATGGATTTAAGCAACTACAGCTTAGTTATATCTTCAATAGTTTGGAACCATCAATAGATATACATTTCAACTTCATAGATACGCCGGTCAGAAAGGCGCAGCTACTCCGTCAGTGCGATGACCTTGACAATGGCGCCTAGGGAGTGCTCAGGTGCCGTTCCTAATTCCGAACTCATCGCGGCCATAATGATGGCCATAAAATATGCGCTTAAATATTGGGTATACCCCAAAATTCCCACTCGACCATTCCGCCCATTCCTGTTTCGATTTCGATTCTGTGTTGCCAATCCGAGTGGCGGTGAAACTTGAAAGACTGCCCCCAGCCAAATTAGCAAGCGCCACATGTAATCGTATATTAAAATGTGGCCATTGTCCAGACATCCATCCGTCCATCCGTCCATCCGTTTGTCCCATTATGCTGCAGTGCCTCCCGTTTCGCCGGCTCAATAGAATGGAATGGAATGGCGTGGCGTGGCTGCCAGTAGGCGCCACTCTTAATTATCAATCAATCAATCACTGCCGCCCGACGACTCCCTCAATTGAATGTCAGCCAATTGATTGCAGACTGTCTGCCACGCCCCTCACCTCCACCGCCCGATCGAGATTCACATATATGTATGTGTATATATTATACAAGCCCCCCCCCCCCCCACTACTTTTCTACCCCAGGACTCGCTGGCAAATCCTTGAAGCTATAATTTATGACTTGGTTTTCAAGATCAGAGTCACACCTTTGAATACAAATAGACAGCTAGCCCAATTCGATAACGATTTGATGTGAATTTCAGGTACTTCCCCTTTATTCCAACAAACCGGATAGCATCAGTTGGAATAACTTAACATATATTTGATGCAAGAATTCATTGAGAAGGGCAAATTTCGTGGAACGACGAGGCATGATCTCATGTGCGCTGGGCATTTCTCCTCCAATATGCGATGCGTTTGCTTTTTCGGGAATTTCACTTGAATTCGATTGCCAGTCGCCGGCTCAGTTGATGAAGTCAAGATCGAACCATCATCACCACCTACGCATATTGATTGTCCAGCGCCACTCTTAACTATTTTCTATATCGTTGGCGTTTCATTATTTGGCTCAGTTCGGTCTTTAGGCGATTTGTCGAACATTTATCACTAGATTTGTCACCTCCGATTTTTTTGGTCAGCCCAGCCATCGATCATCGTTGTCGAATTTTTATGCTAATGAAAGACCAAATCAAGATCGGATAGATACTCGAACTCCTCCTCTTTCCTGGCGGCCACGACCACATACGAGAAAAGCGAAAAACAAAAATCAAAAAAAAAAAAAACAAAAAACAAAACAAAATAGTAAGAAACCGACCCTCTGGCTGGCGAATTTCCGATTTCACTTTGGTGGAGGCCTCCAGCCGAGAGGCGAAGCAATTTGTACGCCCACCATCCATCCAGTTGGCCAGATCGGATCCAAGAAAGAGCACCCAGCACCCAGAGTTCCAGAGTTTGGATCCAGACTAGGCCGCCAACCGGACCAAAATGGATCGCGCAGTTGGTTGTGGCTGTGGCTGTTTTTTGGGGGGGTAAGTATTGGGCGATCGGAGATCGGGGATGGGGGCATCTTTGGCTGTTTGGAGCTCCATTGATGTGTCTTGCCATTCATGCATTGTAGTTTCATTGAGGAACTCAGACGAACGCACATGGAGCAGGCACACACGGTTTCAGTTTTAAAAATACCCTACAAAACGAGGTAGTTTTGGCTACAAATACTTAATAAGCCTGCATAGCATGAATCTTTTATATAGTAATATTCAGTTCGAAACAATAAATACTATTTGAATAATAGTTTCAGAAATTAGTAAAACTCAATTTCGATTGCACTGATTTGGCTAATTACATGCACTTGAAGTCAGCGAGGGTATTAAAATGTCGTATCGCCCAAATTTGCTTCCTTTCTCGTTTCTTTTTCATTTATGGCATTTTTTATGAATGAAATGAAGCTTTTCACGTAAAACGACGATTCCATATTGCTCGCTCGGCTTCGCTTGGGTTGCTTAGTTGGCTGGCTGGCTGGCTGGTTGGTTGGTTGGGTTCCCCATAGCTCCCCCGATCTCTGATCACCCCCCCCCCACCCCTGATTATATGAGGGAGGGGGGTTTTGGTTGCCCCGCCCTCGCCGGATCGCACGTTACTCCGATGATTTCGCTCCTATCTGGGGGCACATTTGAATCTCTATGGCTTCGCTCGCATGTGGGCCGAAAATGTATTTTTATGGCAGCGGCGTCGTTCGATTTATTATTTCATTTGTTTTCTGTTTGTGTTATTTGGCGTGTAGTACACACATGTCTGCTGGAAAGAGTCTTTATCTTCACTCATTTTTGTCTTCCGATTTTTTTTTTTCTGCTTTTCGCACAGCCATTTCTCATTTCTTGGGGATGTTCCTGCCGTTTTTTTTTTTTGTATGGACAGGCCAACTGGTCGCGGCCAAAATACAAAATACAAAATACTACGAAGCAGATCGTTTGAATTCGGTTTATTTGTCATGACATTGTGGGCATCTTGCCGCTTGTGACCATACATGACTGGCGGTTTTTTTTTTTTTATTTTCACTGTTTTTGGGAGTCGCACTTTTTTGGATTTTATTTCTGTTTTGTTGTCTGCGCGATAAAAGTGTGTGTTTTTATACGATGCTTTCGGTTATTCGGTTGAGATCACACACAGGAAATTGGCTGTGCTGCGAAAAGGGCGAAGGAAAAGTCTGAGATGCCAAAAGATACTACATAGGTGAACCTAACAGTTAGATCTATATGCAATAAGATATATTGCCTAACAATCGAAGTAATCTAGAATGTAATAAAGTATAATATATATATAATAATAACTATCTATCTAACTAACTATCTCGATATCGCAACAGTCATTCGACTATCAGATACCATCGCTGGATCGAAGATACTTCGCATACTTCGGATGCCCCGACTCACCGATTCCGAATTCGAACTGGAATCCAATTCCGAGAGGCGCCGCTGGTGAAGCCCGCAAATATTTTAACCGCAAACAAAAGCAAAAGCCCGTCGGCAGCAGTTTAGCTTTATTGTTATTCTTATTTATTTTTTTATTATTTCATTTAGGGGCGGCGATTATAGCGCCAGGTAGGAGAACCCAGGCCCAGACAGCCGCTCTTTCACAACAATGGCCGATGGCCGATGATTTCACAAGTCGCGAACCGAGGTTCGCAGGCACAGGTAAAAAAAAAATATATATATATAAATACCCAAAACAGGGCAGTAAAAAAAGCAAAAGACGCGTTTTCGAAAACTCCAATATTACGATTTGAAATTCGAGTCAATCACACACGCACTGGCACACACACACACTCACAAGCCGAGTTTCTTTTTTTTTGCTCTAGCTGTATTGCAGCGAAGTCTGTAACTGGTGCTGGTAAGGATCTAAGGAAAACTGTCGTATTGTCCACACTTTCAACTGGCGTTTCCGTTTTTCCCGGCTTTGCAGCGTTTTCCCTAATATGTATTTTCACAGCGGCTCTCTGTGGGAAGCGAGGCACAAGCAGCGCGGGTGAAAAGATATCGTGCAAATACAAAGTGTCGAGAGTTGTGTGTTGCTTAAATAGATTTTCCTCTCGATCGGTTCGAACCGCCCGGCTCGACGTCGAACCTGAGCCAGTGTTGCCAAATTGGCTATTCAAAAAATCTAAAAAAAAAACAAACCATAAAATTAATTTGAATTCTTTCTAAAAATAGTTGAAATATTAATATTTAAGAAAATTCGATCTCTTTCCATAATTATGATAATTATAGTTCTGCTTAGCCTGAAAGGTTTAAAGCCCTTCGAATTGCAAAAAGTATGCTACATTTATTTCATGGGTTCAGGATTTCAGGATTAACTCTATCAAGAATTTGAGTGCTACTATTCCTGGCCAGTTAAGTCGGTCCGAAAGAAGCACTTGCTCAGCACTGGCTTGATCTCTTGCAACCGGTTCGAGCCCGGTTCGATGTCGAAGTTGGCTTGGCCAATACAGAGCGCTCTTCGCGTTAACAGTGAAAATAAAGCGCATGTGTCCTTGGCCAATCAGCTGGCCAAAAAGTGTTTGGATAGCCCAAAACCCATTAGCTGGAGGCTTTCTTTGCTTTCCTTTTATTTATATTTCAACTAGAAATTCATTCTGTTAACCATTTTGGTTAACAGCATTGGTCTACAGAAACCGTTTTTGGTAACATCATGTTCGAAATCAAAATTTTACTCTTCAAAGTGAAGCCTTTTTCCAAAAGGAATAGCTTTTAATTCCAATTTGAATCTCTGTCATAGCACTCTGAATTTGAATTGGAATGGAATGAGTATGAAAGTTTTTTGACCAATAAGAATCATTATAAAAACGCTAATTTGGTTGCCGATATAAACATATTAACTCTACTTTCATATATTATTCGCTTATTTGTTTTGCTTCGCTCCTAAAAGTAGGCAATTAAAAGAGAAATACATAATGTTGCTCATAGTAAATGTATTAAACCAAAGAATTATGAATTATTAAATTCCCATGAAATCCTTTTAGTTAGTTTCATAGCTCCTGAGTTCCCTGTAGCCGGCTTTCACTGTGGCATCGCAGACGGTTGCCATGCGTGTTTGCCGTATAATTATAATCGTATCATGCATATCTGCTTTATGGCGTCGATCCGCAAAAATTGCTGTCTTATCGCGCTTCTTCCAGAAACTGCGCCACTGTCCAACTCCACGTAGTGGACTGCCATGTGCCATCTCCATGCCCATGTCCGCATCCATGGAGGCGACCGATCAGGGGGCGGTGTATTCCGCCAAGGACACACCGTTAAATGCGCACAATTGCCGGCGGGGCTGAAAACAAACCAAGAAAAAATAAAACCAAAGGGGAGTAAATTGTTGAAAATTATCACATACTAAAGACGCCGCGAGGATGCGGCGCAGACAGTGAACGCTCCTTCTGCATCCGCTCCTGCTCCACCAAGCCCCACCTTCCCGCTTCCCCCCGCCGAGCACGAAACAAATCACATTATTAGCCGCCGACGTTGTTGCACGTTATTTTTAAAATTTTTCGTTTCGTTCGGCCCCCGTTTGATTTTAGGCGCCAAGCCGATGTCGCCGGCGTTTGGCTGCAAATTGCGGCGACACGTCTGGAGCGTGGCAGCAACATTCAGCTGTACACTGGGCGAAAAGAGGGGTGCCTTTGTACACCAAATGAATATAATTATTACTACGATTGAAACTATAATTCTTCTGGACTATAAAGTAGTAATAGTATTGCTCATCTTTCGATTTGAGGATTTTGTATTTCATTAAATGCATCTCAAGATATCAAAACATCAACACATCTCATTGAACCACTAGATTGTTTCTTTCAGTGCGTGCACTCACACACACGAACCGCAGATAAGGCAACGAAAAAAGCGTCGAGGGAGAGCGAGTGAGATGGCGATAGAGATACAAGATAAGAGAGACAGCCAACAGACGCCAGACAACAAAAACAACTGCAACAACAACGACGCCGGCGAAGACGCAGCATCGCATCTACACTGGAAAAAACTACGGCATGTATGTTAAAGGCAACAACAAGCTTATAGTTTATGAAATGCATTCGCATCTGTGAGATACTTTTGTTTTGTCGCAGTTTCTCAAGATCCATGACAGGGGTGCCGTAGAAAGTTCGTGTGTTTTTTTTTTCAGTGTATCGTCGGCGCTGCCGCTGCGATGCCAACAGATATCAAGCACGTCTCAATCTCAATCATTCAGGGCCGGGCTCCGGGAAAGGTTTACGTTTACGTTTCTGCCGCTCAATTAACAATGAAAAGTCGGTCTGGTACGTCATAATATATTTTTATCTGATTACCTGGCTGCGGTAACCACTAGAGGTGGGCACAAAATGTATTAGATCGTATATAATATGATATGTGGTATGATATGATAATGCGAATGAGCAATGGCACTTAGCTATCAAACTCAGTTTACATGACAAAACTTGCACCAAATTAAGTTTATAAGGTTGGTACCTAACTTATGATCACAAAACTCAAAACTATCGCATCGTGAGATCCTTGGGCCGTGTCACGCGCTCCCCTCTAGGAGCCTGAATGGCAGACAGTGGCGCCGGTCGCCAGGGACCAAATGGGAGCCAGGTCCCAGAGATCCCACCGATCCAAGCGATCCAACAAAATCGTGCGTTAGTCGTCCGTCTCGACACACACACAGACACTCACACACAACGCGGCACTCAGATACTGTATCTTCGTATCTTTGTATCTGCGGCTAGGCGACTCCAAGCGACTGGAACAACATCATTGCTCGTCTGTCCGTCATCCGTGCTGTTGGCATTGTTTTCCCCTGCTTGTGATTGTAGTTGTTGATGTTTTTTTTTGCTTGTGGTCTATGTATGTAATTTTTCGCGTGACTCCCATGTCAAGATTTGATCTCTAGCAAATCTTACTGCTCTGCTGGCGTCAGTCTCCAAGTCTCCAGGTCTCCAAGTCTCATCAAGGCGCCACCGCCCGGGTCCCGGCTTAAAAGCTTCATTACTGTGGGAATTACGCAAAAAAAAATTGTTAAAACTCGACCCCGGATTGAAAAAGTCTCAAGAAAGAGTCACAACAAATATTATTAAATAACTCAACTTTTGAACTAATTGTTGGTGATTTAAAGCCTAAATGGAGGGAATTTTTCGCCTTATTACTTATAAAGAGTTACCCACTATCAAAATAATAACAATAAGAGTAGCATATTCATATGCCATTGCATATAATTCAATTAAAGTTAAGATATTTTCTGGATCTTGGGTTTCTTGGTCAATTTAACTGTAGGTGCGATGCAACCGCAGAATTCAAATGACCACTTATCGATAAGCGTTGCCGCAAATGGCGATCGAAAGGCGATAGCAAAACAGCTGGTTATCCGCACCTGGCCAATATCGATAGTCAACAAAATCCAGATGTGAGAGAACATTTTGAGTTGTTTTGCCCAACAAATTGGGCTGTGTTTTTAACTGATTTTGCCATTCGGACGCGGTGGCATCTTGAGACTGCTTGGAGGAGCCCGACCAACGGGGTCAGATGGCGCGCAATGTGCTCGAGAGCAGCCTGCTGGGCGCCGGCTTCAGCATCATCTTTCAGGTGAGCCCAGCGCACTGGGAATCTATTTTGTGTCTGTGCCTAGTGCCTCGGAATTGTATTACTCATCCGCACCGCTGTCGTGATCTTATCGCCCCGTAGATACTGTGCCGCATCCTCACTTTCGGCATCAACGCGTACATCGTGCGACATGTGGGCCGCGAGGTGTTGGGCATTATGAATGTCCGACTGCTGCTTCTGGAGAGCACCCTGCTCTTCCTCTCCCGCGAGGCCATCAACCGGGCGGCCCTGAGCGCCAATGCCCAGCAGGGCGATCGCTGCTCCTGGGCGCAGCTGATCAACCAGATGTGGCTCACGTAAGTAATTCGCCCCAGCTCCTGACAGTGGATCTCTTTCCTACATCATAACACTTTTCCCGATTCACTTCAGGGTTCCCATTTGCGCTGTTTTGTGTGCTCCTTGCCTATACATTTGGCTAAACTGGCTGTCGGCGGTGGACGCCATCTACGCCTCGCAATACGAGTTCGCCTGCTATGCCGTGGCCTTTTCCTGCGTCCTGGAATTGATGGCCGAGTCCGCGGTGTTTGTCGCCCAGGTCTTTTGCTTTGTCAAGCTTAAGATCCTGCTGAATACGCTGCACATCCTGGTGCGCTCGGCCATCTTCCTGTGGATTGTCACCGGTGATCGCAGTGCGGCAATCAATGCATTTGCGATTGCCCAACTATCCAGCGCAGTGACCATTGTCCTGGGCCAATATGGCTTCTTTTACTTCTATCTGAAGGGCTTCAAGGATTTCGTGACCCAGCAGGCGAAAAAGAAACCAGTGGCTCCAAAAGCCTGGCAGGTCTCACTGTACGAGCACATGGATGACTTCCCCTTCAAGCAGCTGAGCGACTTCCTGCCCGGCGTGATGTTCAATCCAAATGGAAAGCATTTCAACCGGGAACTGCAAACGCTAACCCTCAGCTTTGTGAAGCAGGGCGTGCTGAAGCAAATCCTCACCGAGGGCGAGAAGTACGTGATGTCCGTGTCGCCGGTGCTGAGCTTCGGGGAGCAGGCCACCTACGATGTGGTCAACAATTTGGGCAGCATGGCGGCCCGCTTCATCTTCCGACCCATCGAGGACAGTTCGTACTTTTACTTCACGCAGACGCTATCCCGGGACATCAAGCTGGCCAAGCAGCCGCAGGAGCGCGTCCGTCAGGCGAGCAGTGTCCTGAATAATCTGCTCTTGGGTGTGAGCTCCATTGGCCTGATCGCCTTCACCTTTGGACAGAGCTACTCGTACCCAGTGCTGCTGCTTTACGGCGGTCCTGATTTCGTGGCTGGCGGATTGCCGCAGAGCCTCTTGCAGTGGCACTGCCTTGCGATCTATCTGCTGGCGGTGAACGGGATCAGCGAGGGCTATATGTTCGCCACGAACACAAGTCGAGATATCGACAAGTACAACTATCTGATGGCCATCTTTTCGGTCAGCTTCCTGGTGCTCTCCTACATTTTGACGGGGATCTTTGGTCCGGTGGGCTTCATCTTCGCCAACTGCATTAATATGCTGAGCAGGATTCTGTACAGCACCTACTACATCAGGCATCAGTATCGGCCCCTGTCGCTGGATCCGTTGCTGGGCCTCTGGCCGGGAAAACTCTTTGGATGCACGCTCTTCCTGGCCGGCATCGTCTGTTATTGGGTAAGTCCTGGATGGTGTTTCTCGTCGGGAGTGCGATGTACAATGAATTTCTCTTGCAACTTTTTACAGTACCAAAGTTCTGACCTTGCCACACATCTGGGCGTGGGTGTCCTGGCTGGGCTCGCCTGCCTTCTGTCCTGGGCGTTGGCTCATCGAGATCTGGTGCGACTGGCCTGGCGATATGGTCGCCGCATCAAGATCGAATAGGGACCATGCTGTTGGAATTGTTATCCTCGCTTCCCTCGCACCGATGAACCGCAATGAAACGCACAGTTTGAGTAATAATGGCATATTTATACATAGTTGACATTTGTAAATTAATTCCAAAATTAAGTTATGTACTTATTGAGTGTTTGTAGAGCCTTGATTGCTTATTTAACCTTAAGACATGCATTAAAAGACAACGATTACTGTTTACATATGAAATTTTTATTTACAAGAAGAAGTTAGCAAAGTGTGGTCAACTAAGTAATTGCACTTTACCCCGCCCCAGAATATCAAAACTCTCAAAAACATTGACAAAAAATAAATTTTTTAGTCCAAAAAAAAATGTGTAATATAATATATATATATATATATATCTTGGCCGGTTCATAAGTAAAACAATTCAAAGCGCCTAATCATTTGTTGTAAATAAAAATAATAATAATAGTGCTATACAAATATTACTTCGTACTACATAATAATAATAATAATGTCACTGAATTGAGTAGCTAAATTTGTTAGATGTGGGCTTCTGTTTTGTTCTGTTTCTTGAATCCTTGAATGGCATCCTGATCGCACCGCGCTCAGTAGTTGTTGTTCACGGGTCCATCGAACGGACCCATGCTCTCCCCGAAGTCCTGCATCTCCTCCTCCATGGGATCGTCCAGCTCGTCGCCCAGTTCGCCCTTTGACTCCGGGCACTTTCTACAGCGGCTCTCGTTTACGCCGTAGTTGATGCACGTGGATCCCACACATTCGCAGCAGCCGTCGTGGAACCATCTATCAAGTAGAGTATATCTGTTATTACACATCATCTGTATTATATATGGAAGATCATGTTGCCAACCTCGTACTGCTGGCGCCTGTCGTCTGGCAGCTGGTGCGGCACTTGTTCCACGACACGCACTGATCCAGATATATAACCGTGCAGTTTACGGTCACAATGTTGTCACGCTCCTGAATCGCTTCGTCCAGGTTCTTATCATTGGTTCCTGAACGACATGGCAAATGGTTAGAGGGTTGATGAACTCAATCTCTCGGATAACACTCACTCAAGAAGTAATGACCGTCCTTCTCCAGCTTGGGTCCCTTCAAGTACTTGTCGAAATCCACTTGAAACGTGAACACGTTCCAGTTGTATCCGAAGCTGTCGCCCTCATCCGGAGTGGCCACGGCGTTGAAGAGCTCCGGCACTCCATCGAAATCCTCCACGTGGGACTTCTTGGACAGCGAGTTGCGGGTGTCGTTGGGCTTCGGACAGAGTTCTGGAAAAATGAGGTAATGATGCTATTAGGAAACCTGGGTAAAAAGTTCTCAAGTGCTAGTTATTTTTGAATAACATATTAAAACGTAAAGTATTTGCCAACGGAAATGGCAGCCTGTCTTCACGATGCACATTCCTTCCTAATATTTACGATTTTTTTTAAACGCATTTATTTTGCATCTGATAATTAAAATGATCTATTTGTATTCCTCGAAAAAAGACATGCTTTTCCTATTCCGATCTCGTGTGCATATTTGTTTTCATCGTCATGCTCGATTTGTTTATAAACAACATCATGTGGGCCAAACGTAAATTGCATTTCCCGAAAACCCCATCGGAATGATTACAGGCTATTATTTATTTACTTATTTACAGCATCAATAAACTTTTTTTGGCCCACTACTAAAATGGATAATAAAATGACAGAGAAACTGCACAATTAAAAGGTTGTTTGATGATTATAATAACTTGGAATCTAAGTATTATTTTTAAGTATTATATACAAATCTAAATTTGCTAGTCTAGTTCTTGAAGTAAAACAATGTGTACTTTCTCTGGCAGTAATAATCTGAAAATTTGTTTCGATCTGAGGGACCTAAACTTGTTTCTTTTAGCGGCTTAGAGCTGCGACCCCTTGTCCCACGTAAGGGTTAAGGCTAGGCCCGATCGTCAGCTCAAGTCCGTTATCGATAACTAGTTAGCACATCGCAAGCTCCCCCCGCACTCACACACACACACACTCACGCACATGCACATACGCACAGCAACAAAAACAAAGCGATGGCCATCACATCATCAGTGGTGATCAAATCTATATCTATGCATGTGCACAACCAGCCACTGTCCACCGTCAACCTCCAACCACCCAACGCCCACTGACCGAGGATTCGACGACCTTCCTTACCCACACAGCTGCAGCACTCCTCGTAGTTCTTGCCCAGGCATTTGAGGCACTCCTTGCAGCAGGAGCAGTTCTTCAGCTCGCACTTGCAGCTCTGGGTGAGCATGCACTTGGAGACGATCGAGGCGCAGACGACCTCGTTGCAGGACTCCACGGTGCCGTAGAAGCAGACGATGGCCAATAGCACGATGGTGCCCACTGTGAGCGAGCGCCAAATTTCCATGATCGGCGGTGGCTGTGTGTGCGTGTGCGCGTGTGTGTGTAGGGATTGGAATGCGCTCTTTCCCGCAGTTAAGTGTTTGAGTGTGTGCGCGGGTGCAATTACAACAAAACAACAATTACAGGCACACAAGCACACGCAGATTGGGCATTTGATTTGACTTGACTTGACTCGATTTGCTCGCCTTCTTGCACCACTATTAATTTATATATATATATATATATATTTATATATATATGAATTATCGCTATGCGATTCCGGACGGATCAAAACAACAACAAGCGACACCACAACGAACACTAAACAGCAACAACTAGCGAGCGGATCGAACTGTGCGCTGCGGCACTGACGTTGACGGCGGCAGAGGAGCGACTGCGCGGCGACAATGTCTCTCTCTCGCCTTGTTTTTGTTATTGCTAGGGCACAAACTGTCTTTTCTGCTTCTTACCCACACCTGAAACAACAACAATAGAGCCAGGCTAGACACAAACATGCACACACATGCGCACGCACACGCGAATTAAGCGCACACACACGCTCAGAAAGCAGGCTGGCTCACACGCACACACTAACAGTTACGAGCCAGCTTAGAAATTCGAATGAATGATACTGACGCCGGCGCCGCTGCCTTTTGTTGACAATTCCGGTATCCGAATCAAATAACTTCGTCTGAATCTGGAGGATCGGTTTAGATCAGATCGGCGGATCACAGCGCACGCGTACGCCAACTGAATGATCAACTAGGCAAAGCAACAACACGATTCGGCTCGATACATAGGTGTTTATGTGCAAGTGTGTGGCGATCGAGAGATTGGAGATGAGCGCAACTGCGACAGCAGTGAACGGGTTCTAAAAAATCACGACTCGAAATCACGAGACACTGATCAAGCCAAATTACTCGGTTTTTGCATAATACTTTTTCGCATTGAGCAAAGAACTTTAGTTCATCCATTAATAGCTGTTCTCATGTTTATGTAAGCCAATTTACAAACTATTTTAGTAGCTCGTTAAAATATTCTCTTGTATTTAGGGCTCAGGACTATGAGCAATTCTATGCATTTTGTACGTAGTTTTCGTAAACTATTGTTTCACAGAAATTTTATCCAACAAAATTTTGAAAAGCTAGTGTTATACAATTAAATGTTATTGTACGTAGCTCTGATCATTTTACAGTATATATGTTTATAATTTCAATATCATGTCATGGATAAGCAACTTAAACGATACTTTTATTCATGGGCGGCTTGCACACCATTAACAAGTACATACCCGATAAGCTATCGATAACTCGCGGAACTTTGCATCGCCTGATATCGAATGGATGATAACAAAACAAGACATAAACAGATATGAAAAACTAAAAGCCCAGGATGTTTATGTTCCGGAACTGCGCTGTTCTCCTAGTGATCGGCTCCATCTGCTGCTTCATCTACGGCCTGTTCCGCTTGCACGTCGAGGTGGAGCCCAATGCCTGCCGGATGACATACATGTTCGGCGAGCCCATGTTTGCGGTGAGTACGATTCGCTTCTTGAAAAGATCGGCCCACCAATCGCTGATTATACTTGGTTTGCAGAAAGTGGGAGTTAGGGATGGCGACCAGTATCCAAACTACGCGCTGTATTATTACTACGAGGGACTGCGACAGCCGCTGGATCCGCTTAAGCGCCGGATGACGGGTGCTCCGGTTATCTTCGTGCCCGGCAACGCCGGCTCCTACAAACAGGTGCGTTCTCTAGCCTCTGTCGCCCTCCGTAAGGCAATGTCCAACGATGCGGGCATACATTTGGACTACTACACCATTGACTACGACGAGGAGTTGTCCGCTCTGTACGGTGGCTATCTGCACCGCCAACAAAGCTATCTGAAGCTGTGCATTCGGACCATCCTCTCGATTTACGAGGGTCGCACGGAGCAGCCCTCCATCGTGTTGATTGGCCACTCCATGGGCGGCAAGCTAGCGCAGTCAGTGCTAGTTGATCCGGCCATTGGTCAGCACATCAATACAATTATTAGCATATCTACGCCGCTGGATCAGCCGGTGCTCAATCTGGATACCCAACTGGAGGAGTTCTACGACCAAACGGACGCTGTGCTGAGCAAGCTGCGGACTGCCACAGTGCCCACGATGACCACAAATGTCTGCGACAGCCTGCACCAGCGACCACCAAGTGTGCAGCGCATGGCCAGTCAGGACAGCTCGGCGCGGCTGGACAATGTGTTGCTTATTTCCACGGGTGGCGGCAATAGGGATCTGCTGGTGCGACCTGGACTCACCAGCTCCCGGTTCAACGATCTGCATGCCATGGTAGTTAAATTATTCTGCTTGTCCGGCTGAATTCGCATTTATTTTTATTCCTGTTTTTCAGACATCAGCTATACCCAAAGTTAGTCTGAGCTGTGACCATCTGTCGGCCGTGTGGTGCTTGCAGTTCATGCAGGCCATCAATAGGTTTCTCTTCAGTGTAGCCTATGTACGCGAGGATCGCTCATCGATCGCCTTTGGCACCAACAAGCAGCGCAACTTGCAGACGGCATTGTCTACCTTTGTGGTAAGTTGCATTGTATTCTAAGCACTAGTAAATACAAATGATATACTTACAGAAGCCTCGAAGGCGTCAGCAGAATACTGTGCGATTCGGAGCTGCTGGAAATTGGCACGAGGAGCGGCGTCTGGTGATAAATAAGTACTTCACGAACGGCCTCAAGGGCACCTTCTTCGATTTGATTGGCTTGCAGCGACAGGAGCGTTATAGAAAGGCGGCCATCGAGGCCTTGAATGTGGATGACGAGGACTGGTTGTTCGGATGCTCCGCAGAGGACAACAATAAGACGGGACAGCTTTATTGGTAAGTGAACAGAGTAGTCTGTTGAGATAGTTTGTATAATTAATTGTTGCACAGCGAAAAGGCTACCTCCCTGATGCACCTCGTCCAGTGGCTGCCCAACGAAGATCGCGAGCCACGCAGCATTGCTCTTCTCGATCTGCACAACCTGCGCAAGACCTATGTTCACTGGACCCATTTGCTCGTTCGCCTACCGCCGAGCGCCAAGCGAATCGGCTACAACCTGGACATCTACGATCCTAAAGAGCGGGTGACGGACATCAAGATGCCGCGCTGGTACACAATGGCCAAACTGCCATTGATAAACGAGACTCTTCAGGGCACGCTGCACCATCGAGTGCGCATCTCCGAGATGGTGGATCCATACCAGAGCATTCGGGTGATTGTGGAGCCGCTGCAGTGCATTAATCCCGAGTATAGGGTAACTGCGAGAATATGCGTTCCCTGGGCAGCGGGCTTCGAACGTTTCCAAACACTCAAGTCAGTTTGATATACGATTTTACGCCTTGTGGTATTAAATTCGTATGATTTATCTTTTCAGATCGTTTGATCAGAAGCCCCAATTGTATGTAAATGTGCCTACACTAGTGCCCAGACATTATAACACCACGCTCAATCCTGTGACACTGGAGCTATATCTAGATCCAACCTGCCGCTATCGAATCAGGTAACTTTCATCTCACACTTAGTTCAGTAGTGTAAACCCATCTCACTCTGATTTATGTGCTCTTCCAGCTATGAGTACTCCTATTCATCGGCACTATCTCGGCTTGTTCTGGAATTCTACGGCTGGTTGCCGGCGCACCTGGTCTGCGTGTTGCTGATTGTGCTGAGAAAACAAGTTGAGACCTTTTACGACGTGGGCACATTTCGTAGCCTGCGTCCTTATGTGGGTTACCTGCAGTATACATCGCTCTATATTGTCACAGGTTTGTTTGCACCACTGTATTTAGCATACTCATATTAATCCATATTTAATGCATTTTCAGCATGTCGCCTCCTAAAGAAGCTCATCATCAGCAGCCGTGTGTTTCCGGAGCCAGAGCCATTGGACTACAGCATCAATGTGTCCATTGTTATCCACTGTGCGGCCATTGCCTTGTCCCTGCTGGCCACGCTGGGCACTTGGTTGGCCCTGACGCTCTATGGCAACGCCTTCTACCGCCTAGCCCTGCGTATAACGCGCCTTTCCCAGGCAACCTCCAATGTGATGATCTCGATCATGACCCACTTGCCCATTACGTACGGTATACTAACTATTGCCACGGCCATGGGCACTTGCAGCGGAGTGGGTCTTCTCCTGGCCTTTGTCTTCTACTTTCTGATGCTCTCGAATGCTTACAAGGATTATCTGGAGGATTTCCTATGGCAGAAGGCGGCTAATTTGGTGCGTGGAAAGCCCTCTGCAGTGACGGAACAGGAAGATGCAACGGAGGAGCAGAATGAAGAACAGAATGCGCTGAAGCAGAACGATGAACAGAAGCAGCAGCAGCAGGAGGAGGAAGAGCCGGAGGCTTGTGTTGGCCTGCAGAATTTCTCCTTTCATGTCACACTGCTGCTGATGCTATTCGTGCAACTGCTGCTCAATGCTCCAAGCAGTTTGGCTTGGTTGCGCAGTCGCCGGTAATTATTTTCTAACCTTTCGAAGATAATCTTGAGCTGAATTTCCGCTCTGTTTTTTTTTTCTTCAGGCATGGCATTAACCTGCCGGATCCGAGCTTGTATCCCAGCATCGTAGTTTTGGCCTCACTGAGTTTGCTTCTCCAGCTGCGAGCTCCACAGAAATGGTAATTGAAAAATTTTCATTACTATATTATATTATCTTTAAAATGCTAAATGCTTTGCAGTCAGGGATACTGGATGCTATCGATTGCATTCTACATTCTGGCCGGCGTGGTTTTACTGTACTGCCAGGCGGCCATCTACAGGCTGACCTATGTGATTGCCGGGGCCTTCGCCCTGCTGTCTGCCCACCAAAGTCTCTGGATCCTATGGGGTCGTGTGTCACGAGTCTAGTTTCAGTTATGGTTCTCCATGTGTTAATTTGTTATTTATTGCTGCGTTAGTTAATGCACTTCGATTAGAGAGAGAGTGTCGCTTATGTAAACCAAGCAAATAGCGAGGCAAATAAGCCCAGATCTGGATCTCCACCAGCGGGAAGTCCAAACTGAGCTCGGCTGGGCGTTGATCTCGATTTGCCCCGATCGCACGTTATATGTATTAATTGTTTTTACGCCTGCTGTCTGCTGCATTCGATTGGCGATTGGCTCGCCATCTCGGGTGGCTGGCACGTAGTTCTCCATTTGAGGGAAATGTGTGAAAATTTTAATGCCCATTAGCAGCAGCGACACTCGCCAGCCATTTTGTGGTTTTTTTTGTTTTAGCCAAAGACCTTAGATCTTAGTACTTTAGTCCCTCCGAAATTATTTACTTAATATTCTATTGATTTTTGCTTAGTTAAATCCTTTGTAAGCGAAGACAATATAAATTTGTATTAATCACTCTGTTTCTTTCGTCTTACAAATGGATCAACGACCTAATGTAGCTGCCATATGACACAAACCGACTTTCATCCCAAACTAACTTTTGTATAAATGTTGTAAATGTTTTCCAAGTGTTATTCTTATTTTATTATTTAGTGAGTCCCTTGTTTCACCATTAAAATACAATTTTATACCAATTTTATAACTACCAAAAACGAGCAATTGCCAATTTGCTGACCAGTTTAGCTGGGCGTTGAAGTGCGGATTCATCGATCGACCCAACTGGATGCCGATTGAATGTGGATCTGGTTGCGTTCGATCAACACCATCAATTTAATGTCTTATTTGCGCATCGTGGATATCTGGATCAGTCGGTGCATCATGTTCACAACCCCACACCAGCACCACGCAAACTGGGTGAGCCATTCCATTGCAGTGGCAAGTCAACAGTGCCCACGGGAGTCGTTCGGAGCGGGCTTTTTGTTCACTGACCAAACACGATGTCCCGATAAGGATGTGGACACCAGCTCATATGTACATATATTCCATATATTCATGCCGACATCTGTCATCCAACGTGTGACGAAAGTGGTCAATATTCGTGCCACTTGTGATATAACCAAATGGCAGTTCGCCGAGCAATGTACATATGTTAATATCGGCAAAAAGTGGCCATTTCAATAGCGGCTTAAGTAGCTCACTCAGCTCAACCAAATCCTTAATGGAGCCAAACAGTTTGCCAAAGTCAGTTAACAACTTTTTGATGGTTGTGCAACATTTGGCGTATGGATCGTATCATATTTTGTGCGTGCTCTTTAATTAGCTTAACTATTTGTTGATATTGCACAGCTCGCAGTTGAAACTAGTTAATAATTATAATCATATATGCAATTATGATCGGTAGCTTAAAAGGCGGCTTAAAGATGTCTTAAACTTGGAAACAAATTAATGATATCACTACACCGCAAAATCAAATGCCATTTGAAATATAGTTTGTTAAAATATTTTATTGGTATAATCAAAAAAAAAAAAACATACATACATACGACTTGTTAACAGGCCATGGCATTCTATATTCTATATGCACTGGCGCGTATTACTATAACATATAACTTTGTACAGTTTAGCTTAGAGAGAAGTGGCAGTACGACTTGTAAGACTTGGTAGCTGAATAATGGGCCTATTGCCAGTAGGCGGGCACCAGCTGAACGGGACCCTGGATATTGGCCATTTGGTAGGGCGACGGCGGCGGTGGTGCCATTACGTTGACGCTGCAAGTTGAGAATGACATCATTAGATCCAACTGGAATTGAATTTTGGCTGGAAATCAGTGCACAATTACCGCATGGGCTCCGTATCGCGATAATAACGCGGCCTGGGCGCCACATAGTTGTTCGAGGTGAAGCTGCGCGGATTGGCCACCGGGAAACGTATGGCGGGCTGCTGGGCATTGGACGCACGTCCTCCGATCCTGGCCCGGGCTCGAGGGCGTGCCACTCCGGAACGTGACGCTGCTGCTGCTGCTCCGGCGGCCGCCGCTCCACCGCCTCCGGCCGCTATAGCTCCTCCGGCTGCTACCGCACCGCCGCCGAGCGTGTTCAATGCAATGCCACCGCCCAGACCCAGGCCGCCCAGATTTAGAGGACCCAGTCCGCCGGCCGCTGCTCCCAGCGCCGGCTGTTGCCACATGGCCGCCAATTGAATGGGCACCAGGGCGGGCAGGGAGACGGTGACGGGAACGCCGGGTGGTGGACCAGCTGGCGCCTCTGGTGCCGGTGCCGGTGCCGGTGCCTCGGGCTCCGGTTCCGGTTCGTCCACATCCTCTGGCGGCGCTGGCGTTGTGGCCTCCGGCTCGGGTTCGGGCTCCTCGGGCTCTGGCTCCGGTGCCGGAGTCGTCGGCTTGGCCACATCCTTCCAGGCGGCTAGCAGGGCCAGCAACTCGTCCTTGGTCACATGCGAACTGTGCGATGGCGGCAGCGGGCTAAACTCAAAGCTGGGACTATTCCAGCCGTGACTGAGGCCACCGCTACTCCAACCGGGCGGCGGACCGGACCCAAAGAGCGATCTCTGCTGGCGGGGAATTGGTCCAGAGATTGGGCCCGGAACGAACTGGGCGTTGGCCAGCTGATCGATTAGCAGGACCACAAGGATTCCGAGGCTAAGGCTACTCTGATATCTGGCCATTATGACTTAACTGGAGCTGCTGTGCGCGATTTGTGTCTGCGAAGTTAAACGATAGCGGAGCTTATATACTCCCATCGAAGATCTGATCCCCGAACTCCGTTCGTGAATTGGGTTAACAATTGGCTGCAACCGGACTAGATCGGACGGCTGGACATGGACATGGACCTGGGCCCGCTGACCGGAAGCGTCATGGACGCCTCAAGAGCTGCCTCTGCAGAGCTGCACAGCCGAGGAGCAATCGGCATTGGCATTTGGCCAACTGGTTCAGTTCGAATCCAATCGCTGTTCACGCATTTCAGTGTGCCTAGGAAGCGTGCGCCATTTATGGCCAACAATTGCATCACATACTTATACTGGATTACCAAAGTAAATGGTCCGCAAATGAAAATGAAAACGCGAGCCGAGTCGATGTGAAAAGTGGAAAGCGCGTGCAAAAAGCGGGCAGATGGATGGATGGATGGAAACTGGTTACTGCATGGACTCCTCGCAGCTGTGTAGCATAGTGTTTTAATTGCCATTAACTGTGCCAATAGCGGGTAAATAACATATTATGTGTAACCGCAAATCGACTAATTAACTTATTCAAAGGACTCAGCTGTTGCTCATGAATATGCATGGCAACGCGGCGTATGAGTGATATGAGATAATCCATCAGGAAAAATGTGCCAACACTGATTGTGAACTGCAGTCGGTTAATTTGCACTATCTATAGGATCCTAGTTACAAAATATACAAAATATTCACTGGGCAACAGGGCGTATGAGTGATATTTATAATATTGTATGATATATATTTATCTACATGCCAATTAGTGCGTCTAATCAAGATTGAAGGGTGAGCAGTCCCAGGTCTTTTTATCCTCGTGAAACTGAATGAGCACTAGTTCATAAGTGGCCACCGTGCCCGCCATCTAAAAGATATGTTTGCATGTAGCAGACATGGAGATGCGAAGATTAGGGCTCAGAGTGGAATATCTCACCGCCAGGAACAACTTTCTGGTGACATTGAAGAACTTGAGCCCCGTAAGCGCCACCTGATCGCTGGCCAATTCGGCGGCGAAGCGGAAGACCTCCGGATGATATCCTTTGAGCGGGACAAGGCGCAGCAGACGCAGTGGCTCCCTGGCCTGGTCGTTGATCGCCGAAACGAAGAGGAGCACGGCCGTTGATCGGCTGAGCAGGAACAGCAGCGAGAAGTAAAAGTAGACGGCGTGGGCGGAGGAGGGCATGGTGCTGATTAGCAGGAAGAGAATCATTTCAAGCTGTGCCATCGTCTGCATAACTAACTCACTTGATGCTCTTGAGGAGCTGCAGGCAGATGAAGTACAGATTGCTGCCAAACGATATCAGCATTATACCGGACACGGCGTCATCCACCTCCCGTATGAGCTCTACTATGGAGCGATAAAGAGTGCGTGACCACGTCCAATAGGCTTCCGGCATGGGCTATAAATATCCATCCTCGATCATGATGGATGTGTGTTAGGAAAGTTAGTTAGTTAGCCCACCTGTCGCACCTGCTGCTCCAGGCTGCGGTTCAGCCTGGCCAACATCTCGCTGAGACCCATGCCCAGCATCATTAGGAATATGTCCATGTAACTCCAGCCGAAGGTGAGCAGCACATTCTGGATCTTGCCCAGCCAAGCCAGCCAGTTGGAGTAGGGGAACACTTCGAATAACTGGGCACTGGCGCCAAGCAAATAGGATTCCACGGGATCGCTTCTTCGTGGGCAGAAGTCGTAGTAAACCACCGAAATGATGCTCAGCAGGTGTTCCACTGGAAAAAAAAGCACGCCCGGTTATACTCAGCGAAATCCAAACCCAAACAAATTTGGTGACCCAACTCAGTGAAACTACCAGCAGCACGAAGGCCACCAACTTGAGGCGACGGGCAGGACGAGCACGTTGCAGGCAACAGGTGTAGCCCGGTAGCCGTCGCTCCACCGCCGCCCAGTGGCGCATCAATCCAGGCCAGAGTTGGGCCAGGTTCAGGAACTGCCAGGAGGCGATCAGGATGCTAACGTGAAAAACGATGGGCTCTAAATGGTAATTAACATATGCAATTGGTATGTTGCGAAGAAAAGCATCATTTAATCTCACCCACACTGCGCACATCCAGCACACTGTGGGCCACACGGCGAATGCTGAAGGCCAGATCCACCGACGTGGAGCAGAGGTACAAGGAGCTGTACCAGAATCGCCAGCTGCGCCGATTGAAGCTTAATCCCCTGTACGTTGGAGCACTGATTCCACACACGGGCATTAGGCAAAAGCACTGGGCCACCGCCAGAACTGGAGCAACTGCCTCATGGAAGGAGCCATCGTGTAGGAAGTTCTTTCGCGTTCCCCGCACCTGGCTTTCTGGATTGTAAAAGGTAATTAAGATGAACGTACTCATGGGATTCTAACGATTTGGATAGATTCACCTCGAATTTGTTCCAAACCGCTTTTAAGATTTTTCAACCACATCTTGCCCTGAACTTTCAGATGCCGAACAGCACGATTGCACCGATTTCGCCCTTTCAGCTGTCGCATTGTGTACAAGCTCTAAATCCTGACTAAACGGCAAAAATGCAGCAGGATATCATAGAAGTCCACATGTTATCAACTAATGGCCAGTGATGAGGAATAAAACAGGTCCGTGTATGATATTTGTAAGTAAATATACTTTTTATGTACATCTATTTGACGTGCATCTGGTTTTTAAGAATTTAAAATAGTGCTCTTAGTGGATAATATTAATTTAATACGTTCTGTTCAAATATTTATACATTTGGCATCACTTGTAACGAGTATTTAATTAGCGCGACCTTGAAACTGAATGGCTCCACAACATGCAAATTGGCAGCACACTCCATCAGTTATGAACTTGGCACTACTACTTGGAAAATTATATGATAAATGATTGCTTGGTCAAAAGAAACTATGTGCAGCTGTCGCTTGGCGCAAAATTGATTGCGCATAGATGAGCTGAAAAAAAGTCATCATCATAAAAATGTGGCATTAAAAACTAACTAACTAACCGCAAGTGAATAGAAGTGAGTATAGAACGAGAGTACTAAATTTCTTTTTTATTTCAAGGAATTTAATTTCTTTGCAAGCTACTTTTCTACAAATATCCTTTAAGGCGGGCTTAGAATTTCAAAAATCGATAGGCGCCTGCGCAGCGCGTCAATCGATAGAACGCCGATTTCTTAGATCAATAGAAAAGTTCGCATCGAACTTGTTGCCAGGCAGCCAACATGTTCGATCGCGCTCGGACTAAAAAACTGTAGCCCAGCCGCTCATTTCGTTTGTTGTTCTTGTTGCCGCTGTTGTTAATTGACGACAGTGAAAATACGACACTTTGCGCTCTGCGATCGGTTAGTTAAGTTGGCTTAGTTGGCCCAAGCAGCGCTTCTGTTTCGATAATTCAAAAGTCGGAATTGTGAGAAGGCCAGAATCGGCTGGTTGTATTTATTTTGTTCCGTTTATTTTTGTTACTGTGCTGCGCGGAGCGATTTAATGTCAAATCCAAAATGCAATTCGAAAGCATTTAAGAAACGCCAAACGAAGTATAAATTTATAATAAGCGGAAAACAGTGAAACGGGTTCGAGTTCGGGTGAGTTGTTGTTTTGTTATTATTTTCGTTGGTTTTTTGCGTGCGTGTGTGTGTGTGTGTGTTTCTCTTTCAAGACCAGAATCCAAATCCGGCCAAAAAAACGGCCTTACCTTTGTTAACAATTTGAGTTGCGCGTTTTTATTGTTATTGCATTTGGTCCAAACGCACACACAGAGAAGCGCAAACTGCACGCGCGCGTGTGTGTGTGTGTGTGTGTGCATTTGTAATGGAACGATAATGGAACGGCTGTTTCCACAATTCAAAATATGGCCATCCTTCTCGCTCACATCCCAAATCCCGAATTCCACCCTCTCACAAAACAAAAAAAAAAAAAATCAGCAAAGAGGGGAGAAAGAAGTGGATGGGCAAAGAGGATGCATCGGTACACCGAGAAAAACAAATCTACATTAGGCAGCCAGCCAATTAAGGATAATACCCAAATATCGCAATCTTAAATTCATTTGCTTATGCTGTTGAATCTTTTCAGATTTCAAATTGAAAATTTTTGTGAATGTGACATTCCTTGAGTCTCATCGAATTTTTAAACAAATGAGTCATTTGTTTATTTGCACAAAATGAGCCAGACTTGGGAAAAATAAATTGGAAATGGAAATGAAAGTCAGGCTTATAAAGTCTTTTGTTGTTATTTAAACAGATTGTTTGATACCGCCGCTTCCGATTTGCTTTCTCTTTCGCTCTTTCTTTCTTCCCTGTCCAAACATCAGCTGCATGAATCATCATCTTCATCCCCCATCCCCATTCGCCCCCTCCCCCCACCCTTTAACCCACCGCAACAGTTGGTAGCGACTCATTCAGCTCAAGTCTCTTAAAAACGACGAAAAGCAAAGAAAAACCCAGCTCCAAAACGATCCACAATACACATGTGCACTATCTACATATGTACATATGTATGCTCGGGCTTATTCAGTGTATATTATATATACTCGTACTATATATGTATGTATGTACATACATACCCCCCATATCGGAAACTTATTTGGTATTTAGCTTTCGATTAGTCAGCGAAATGCAACAAAAGTGGGAAATATGTATTTCTCGTGCACCGACACGATCAGAAAATAAAATAAAACGGAAGATAATATCGAGTAATTCTCAATATTAAAACAGAGGTCCTAACTCAAGAAACCCCAAATAACTGCACATTGATCTTAAATTTGATTTACTGCATAGGTATTTTCCGAAAACCCATTTAATCCCAATGTAATTAGAGTCGTTATAATACATTTTATCTATCATAATGTTTAAAAAGATGACATGAGATTATGCCGATTTAATTGATATCACGACCAACACAATCGGGGCATTCACAGCCTTATAAACGGGGCTAGATAAAAACGGGCAGATATTGATCAGAGGAACCCTTTAAGAAAATACATATGTACAAATGCGTCTAACCTTATTTGCATTCGACTTTCCGCCCGCTACATAAATACTTGATTGTAAATATTTGTTGATTGATTATTTATAAAGCTTCGTTCCGCCTTTTTTTTTGGACGGTGGGAACCCGAGGCTGATAAGACTTTGATGTAAATATGTATATATGTACATAGCGCATATCGTATTCCTTATGTGCTTAGCTGTGTGTACATATGTACATATGAATGTACATAATGAGCATACTTGTGAGGGGCGCGATCTGAGTGTTATCTCTGATATCTGTGCCATCATCATCGTTGCAAACTGTTGAGGGGCAACTGGCGGCACACTCGCGGTTAGCACTTTAGCTGAATTAATATATCTAGAGAATTATATATGCACATAGCTAATAGTTGGACCTCTTGAAATGCCCTCTGCTGTTTGGACACGCATTTATGGGTAGGGAATTAAACGAAACGGCATGGCGCATGGTGCTCATTTCGGACGGGATGCTCCGGGATGCATATTCAGATTTCCATTTCCAGTTGCGGCCCGATGCGCTCCCCCTATTCGGAAACAAAAGCCAGAAAGTAAGAACGAACTGAGTAGAACCGAGGAGACCGAAAAGAACTGAAACAACTCACATAGAGTTGGAAAACAAACACACATGTTGATCATGCATGAAAGCGGACCGCTGCTCCGCCCCCTCCCCCCCTCCCCCCTCCATTCCTTGAACTCCCCATATTTGGACGGATGATGAGGGGTTCCCAATCCTAAACCCATTTGCCGTTCCCAGAAGCATGAAACCACCACGCACCGGAAACAACGTTAAATGCGTAACAAGGCGCTTTTTAATTTAACCGATCCAAATAAAAGAATTAAATAAATGGAATTGTGTCCACATGCAAAGCAGTTGGAGGACAGCAGCGTTATCAGCATTTCGAAGCCCACGAAAACGCATGACGAACGGGCGGCTTAATTGAAATTGTCATTGATTCAATACGCAACATGCAGAGCAGCATATCATGATGGTCGGTTCGTTCTTCGTTTCACTGGGAAAAAGCGAAATTGAATCCATTTTGATTGCGTTTGTGTCGCAAGAGCAACACATTGCCTGCGCCACATCGCGTTCGCTTATCAACGGGCGAAGAAAGGAAAATGTACATTTAATTGGTCGTAAAAAAGTGCATTGTAAATGTTAAAGTCGCTGATAGCTTCGGGCCGCTTGTTCGCAATGATAACGACAGTGTAACAAATTCCAGAGGGGAGCCCCTTCCAAAATACGAGATTCCAAAAAAAAAAAAACAAAAAAAAGAAGAAGCGTTTCGAAACTCTGAAGAAAACCCAGAGAAGATAAGAGCGTACTTGACAGCATATAGCAAAACTATTGTACATTTCCAAATTTCAATTGGAATCGAAACGGGAACAGTCAATCGCTTGGGTTATCGGAATAATCGCCTCAATTGCGTGAACCTATCGACACAAAGTGCATTGGTATTGAGTCAAAGTAAGGTTTGCTTATATTAACTTTCATAGATTGCATATTTTTGCCGGCTTATTCATGGGAATAAGAAATGTTTGAGCTGAACTCGATAGCTCAACAATAACACGACTTGGCGTCAATTAAATGATAATACGTGACTAGACCATGGAAATCCAATGTATTGCTATTGGATACAATACATATACAAGTAGTTGTTGAAAAGAAAGCAGCGAAAACTGGTCAGGTAATGAGTCATCATCATCGGAGTCATCTTGGCTGATTAGCACAAAAGCCAGTTCTCATCTGTATGCAAATGGCTTAAACGCTTCTACGTACATAAGTAGTTGATGTTGTTAAACAGGAACTTAAGATGCCACCAACAACAGTTTCCACAGCAATTAAACCCAAATTTTTAATTGCGCATAACAGGCGTCTCTCATGTTCCTGTCCGCATTTGACATTGATCTCCTTCTGAATCCTGATTCGATAATATGTAATCTTGGGGCCATCAATCACGCAGTCAGCAGCGATTTGATATATGTATATATAACACCATATTATTCAAAGCCGTTTGCCTTGCTCGGTTGATGAGGAAATTGGTGAAAAACTCGAACTTTTGATAAAAAAAAAATTCGTACAAATGTGAATTCAAATGGCGTGCAAACCGGCTCGATCATTACGATTCGCCAGTTGGCCAGCTTGGCTCGGCAGAAATCTTATAACAAAATCCGTTTACATAAATCAAATGTCTCGGATGCGATAAGCTGGTGGGAGTACGCAGACTTCCTCGCTAATCCCGTCGATCGGATCGGGTTTTTACTCGGTGTCACCGACGACAAAACTGGGCTATTGCATCCGCAAAGCGGTGATTAGTTATCTTTTTGTATTACTCGTACGTTCATTCATTCACAGATTTTCCACGCGCCTGAAACTTGATTTTGCTGATTACATTTCCTTTATCGCGGAGCACAGAAATGTACACATTAGTTCGTTTAGATAGTTAAATTCTTAACAATCCCTTCTTAACAAAAGCATCATGCTTCTGGGCAATTAGGAATGGTAATTTCATTCATTTCTCTTCATAAGTTAATTGTTTTCAAATAACCAAGCGGATGCATATTGAGTTGTCTACATCCGGCTATTAACTTCCTTTTTAATTACTCATGATACGGGCTAACAAATTAAAAAAAAAAAAACAATAGGATTAGCATAAGCGATTTGAATGCAACCAATTTAAAAGATACAGCTCCTTTTCCTGTTCAAAAATAAGTAATTGAAATTGGCTAATCACATCGTTTGCTTGTTTCCCCCGCAGAATGGATCAGGACATGGGCATGGCAACGGGCTACTTTCAGGACGCAGACATGCAGATGGATGAACCGGCGGCCGCCACGCAATCGATCTACCCGCATTCGGCGACATTATTCGCGGCCATTAGTGCCTGTGTCTTTGTGACGATCGGCGTTCTTGGTGAGTAATTGGCATCCCACATTCAGCTCCTCGATTAGCTAACCTGTTTCTCTATGCTGAATTGCCGCACAGGCAACCTGATTACCCTGCTGGCGCTGCTCAAGAGCCCCACGATACGGGAGCATGCCACAACCGCCTTCGTCATTTCGCTAAGCATCTCCGACCTGCTCTTCTGCTCCTTCAGCCTGCCACTGACCGCAGTGCGATTCTTCCAGGAGGTGAGTCATTATACCTGTGAATGTAATATACAATTAGTGAATGATTATAATTTGCTCGATTCCAACGACAGAGCTGGACTTTTGGTACCACATTGTGCAAGATCTTTCCGGTGATCTTCTATGGCAATGTGGCTGTTTCACTCCTCAGCATGGTGGGCATCACCCTGAACAGGTAGGCCCAAGTCTAGTCCGCATTGTCGCAAGCTAATCCGCAACCGTCACCCTAATCCCCTGGCAGATATATACTCATCGCTTGCCACAGCCGCTACTCGCAGATATATAAGCCTAAGTTCATAACCCTGCAGCTGTTGTTCGTTTGGGCCGTCTCCTTTCTGCTGTTGGTAAGTAAGGCGTCTTCGATTTGTGTGCACACATTCAACTAATCGGTTTTTATCTTCCCAGCTGCCGCCCATATTGGGCATCTGGGGCGAGATGGGCCTGGACGAGGCCACCTTCTCCTGCACAATACTCAAGAAGGAGGGGCGATCGATCAAGAAGACGCTGTTCGTGATCGGCTTCCTGCTGCCTTGCCTGGTGATCATCGTTTCGTACTCGTGCATCTACATTACGGTGCTGCACCAGAAAAAGAAGATTCGCAACCACGATAACTTCCAGATCGCAGCGGCCAAGGGCTCCTCGTCGTCCGGCGGCGGATCCTACATGACCACCACATGCACGCGCAAGGCGCGCGAAGACAATCGACTGACCGTCATGATGGTCACCATCTTTCTGTGCTTCCTCGTCTGCTTCCTGCCGCTAATGCTGGCCAATGTGGTGGACGACGAGCGCAATACCTCGTACCCCTGGCTGCACATCATCGCCTCCGTGATGGCCTGGGCTTCCAGTGTCATTAACCCGATCATCTATGCGGCCAGCAATCGCAACTACAGGTAAGTTTGCTGGCAGTTTTGGCTGCTATCGGGTTTAGCTGCTAATAGCGAATCTATCTTCTATTTCAGAGTGGCCTACTACAAGATCTTTGCGCTGCTCAAGTTCTGGGGCGAACCGTTGTCGCCGATGCCGAGTAGAAACTATCACCAAAGCAAGAACTCCAAGGAGCTGTCGGGCGTCATCCGCAGCACGCCGCTGTTTCACGCTGTGCAGAAGAATAGTATTAACCAAATGTGCCAAACATATTCAGTATGATCGAGCTCGCAGTCGAGAGCTTGTAATTCATATCAATTACCTACTTATTACTTGTTAGTTCATAATTATTTACGATGTATGGCCGTGCTTACATCAAAGACAATCGAATTAAATACATATACGTAGACCAATTGAGAATTCTGGTGTTTTTCAAGTTTGCATATTCAAAGAAGGCTGAATTAAAGATTGAACTTAAGATTTGCCATTACTTCTACAAGGCGCTAACTCAACGTTTTTGCTCTATAATGATCTTAAGGACCACAAGTAGTTAAGTAGATCCCATTGGATCCGACTAACATATGTAGAACAGGGAATGCGGCACTTGTTTTTTTGTTTTTTAACTAATTTCCATGAACCCATGGCCAAAGCCATGTGCCACTCGCGTTTTTTCGGTCACAAAATCAAACACGCATCGCTATTTTCACTTTAAAAAAAAGATTTTATTTAGTTTTTCTTCTTCATTGTACCGAAGAACCCTTAACGCGCACTATAGACAGTCGGAGTATCTGGATGCATTCTAGGCCTTGACGGCGAACTTCCTCTGGGGGAAGACGGAGCGCTTGCGGATCTCCTTGAGGGTCTTGCGGTTGGCGTCGCGCGGAGACAGGGCCTTGCGGATAGCGCGGGTCTTCTTCTTGCGCAGATCCAGGGGCTTGTACTTCTTGTTCTTGAAGACCTTGCGCAGATTCTCCTTCTGCTTCTGGTGCATCACAATGTAGACGCGAGCGATGGCCTTGCGGACAACGCGGCTGTATGGATAAGAACGCACATAAATGCACAAAACACCGGAATTAGTTCGTGACGCTTGTCGTTGTGCCGCGGCATACTCACATCTTGGAGAGCTTGGAGGGAGCTCCGCCGGTCACCTTGGCCACGCGCAGGCTGAGCAACTCATTCTTGAGCTCATCCAATTGCTTGGTGAGTTCCTTCTTGTCCTTGATCCTCAGCTCGGAGCACTTAACCTTCACCTGGACGGGAGCACAAACAAACGGGCAGAAAACAAGAACATTAGTATCGCTGCACTGCAAATGGCATGTTCATTGGCCCTTGGGCTGAGAGCATCGGGTGTCGATGGGTGTAACCAACCAACCATTTTTCTAGCTCTGCTCTTTAACACTCAGCACAGAACAAAAAAACCAACGAATTTTCCGTATTCACTAAACCAGCAAATTAAGAAATTCAGCACGTGGCTTAACGCAACCTCTCCGGAAACGCGGCGAAAAGAAAAGGAAAGAAGAAGAAGCAGAGGTGCTAGGGGTGAGCACAAAATAGTGTGCTAGCGTTGCGCGTCTCAACTAGCGTGGTACTGCATTATTAATCGCATTTTGTGTTAACACCATGAACGGCAGTAATTTGGGGCGCGTTTTAGCCATTACTTTGGCTTTTAATTGTTCGTTTCGTTGTAAAATAGGTTAGAAATCTTTTCGCTCACAAAATACCAACCATTTTTCTCGCTGGTCACGTCAAAAAAGAAAGATGGGACTTGGAGGAAAGAACTAGTTGGTGGTGGCACTATTGTAACTTCGAGCGTCGAACCAGTGGCAACGCTGATATCGAACCGGTTCCGAGTCCGTCATTAAAATAGATAAATCAAATTACTACGATTGCAAAAATATTCAATCACAATATTTACTTTTTTATTTTGCTAATGCCAATGAAAAGCTAAATAATACCATTTTAGAGAGCTATAAAATTAAGACATTACGCGTTTCGGAATTATTTTTCGAGGAAAATTATTTCTTATATAATTTAAACGTTTATATAAAATAATTATAACACCAACTATTTTGAGCGCAGAAGGAATCCTAAATTTATGATATTTTATAATTATTTTTTATAATTAATTTTTTTTTTTTAATTAATTTTTATACAACAATATAAGGAACGCACTGTTACCTATGTGGCAACAAAATTTGATCTGCTTAACGTGTTTTAGTTTTCATTGCGCGTTTATTATGGTAGTAACAACAGAATTATTTTTTTAAATATAGTTAGTCCTCCTAAGTCAAGACCCGATCGGTTTTGTTAAAAGGGTGGAATTAAATTATTTTAAGAAGCTAAATGTGTGTGCAAAAAAGTAGCCAGATTACGGCCACAGGTCACCACTAGATCGAAGTGGCGGTCTGGCAAGGCTGCTGTTACAGTGGTCCATCTCTATCGTGAGAATGTAAACAAAGCAGCAAGGTGGCAACGCCGCACTCACTTACTCCAGATAATCTACATAAATAATACAATTGGCAATATTCTTATCGTTTTAAGTAAATAACAGTAGTGATAAGCATTAAGCGGAGCTCAAACCACACAATGGCTGATCGGGCTATCAAGCTGCTGGTGATCGGGGAAAGCGGCGTGGGCAAGTCCAGGTGCAGTCCCAAGTCCATGGAGCAATTCCACTGCGTATATTACCAAAAGCTTGCATCACTCATCAACTTTCATTATCATTTCATCATAGTTTGATACGTCGCTTCGTGGAGAACAAGTTCGACCAGAACCATGACGTCACGATTGGCATGGACTTCAAGAGCAAAGTGATGCAGGTGGACGGCATAGACTACAAGGTGGCCCTGTGGGATACGGCGGGCGCCGAGAGATTCCGCAGCCTGACGCCCAGTTTCTATCGGAAGGCTCTGGGCGCCATTCTAGTGTACGACATCACCAGCAGGGACAGCCTGGTCAAGCTGGAAACCTGGCTGGCTGAACTGGATAGCTACAGCGACAATCCCAACATTGCCATCATTGTGGTAGGCAACAAGATCGACGAGGAGCGAGTTGTGGATCGCGAGGAGGGTCGAAAGTTTGCCAGGAAGCACAGGGCGCTCTTCATCGAGACCTCAGCCAAATGCGATCAGTTCGTCAGCGATGTGTTCAAAGATGTGGTGGAGAAGGTGAGCTAGCTACCAACCAAATACTTGGCATTCGTGTTTCCAATTATCCACATCCGCTTTGCAGATCGTCTCCTCCGAATACTTCAACAATGGCAATGCCTCCGCCGGTCTGGACATCGCCAGCGATCGGGATCTGGAGGCAAGCGCGTCTACGTGTTACTGTTGATTTCGAATGTTATGCGTGCTTTTGTCAAATTTATATCGTGTATTTATTTAATCGTTTCAATATCACTAGCATAAAGTCAATCAACCTTAACGTTCAATCGTGTACTCCAATCTGAGCAGGGCTATCGATTCACTTAGCTTGCAGGGTTTGCAGATCAGTCAGAATCCTTTTTAAATTCTATCCTTCTAATATTCCTGTACGGCTTATTGTCCATCTGCTTGCATTTCGTCTGCGACCAGTCAAAAGTCAAGTTCAGCATTTTCTTTTCATTATTTTATTGACATGATGATAGTTTTCCATTTGCGTTCACAAACGCAACAAATAAAGTGGAGAATTGGATTAGTGACCAACTGAAATGTACATGGGCTATGCGATTTTTTTTATTTCTATTGCATCTGGTGGTGTAAATTTATAAGTGAGTTCGGTTTATATTTACAATTATCGATGATTAATATTTATTAATTAACGCTAACAAGGTGGATTTAGAAATCAATGAAGCTGTTCTTCACGATTGGCTCGCTCGCTATTCATCAATTTCTTGTAAATCCCTTGCACGCGACGGATGCTTAGAAAACAAAGCTGGACATTTGGCCGCAACAATTCCCGGAGCACGCCCCTTATGTACATTTTTGTAATCGCATAGGTTCCGTAAGAGTAACTTAGAATCTAACTTCACGCTGTTGCTCCTCCATCGATACCTCGGATCCGCACCTGCTCCCGCCCAGTTCCCCAGTGATGCGCACGACGGGCATCTCTCCCATCTCCTTACTACTTCCCCGCAAGGCCGCTCTTCTTGGCGTCCAGTTCGTAAATGAGCAGACGCCACATCTTCACCACAAAGACCTCGGCTTCCTCGTCGAGTACCTGAAGATTTGAAACATTGAAACAGAGCGAGAGGGATAGAGTTTGGATTAGTTCATAGAATGGTAGTGGTTATCGTATCGTATCGTATCGCTTCAAACTACTCACCATTTGCACATCATCCAAGATGCTTTGAGGCGGGCTGCCGGCCAACACTTTGGAACATATAAAGTCCACTAGCGTCGGCTCCGGCTCACCGATATACTCGATGATTTTCTTATTTATCCATGGACGTATTTTGCGTTCCATTAGACCGCTGTCAATCTCGTTGCGGTCTAGCTTATAATTAAATAGCTCCTCCTTTTGCGTGGGTATCCTGTCAATAATGCTTTTTATATGCCGCCGTTTTTCATCATACACCTTTGCACCATTCTCATCCTTTTTGATGTTCGCAGCGGCAGCATCTGCGCTACTGCCAGCAGATGCAGCTGCCTCATTCTTACCATGTTTGCTGTTGCTGTTATGTTTGTTGTTGCTGCTGCTGCTGCTGCCGCCGCCGTTGTTCTTGCCGCCTGATGCGTTCGAACCGGAGCCGGATCCCGAACCCGACCCCGATGAGCCGCCACCGAAAGCCTGGGCGATCTTCTGGCTAACGGCAGCGGCTGCAGCGGTTGCCGCCGACACGGCGGAGCTTTGGCGATCCGCCGAGCTGCTGTTATTGTTGTTGCTGCTGCTGCTGTTGTTCGCAGCTCCGCTGCCGCTGCTGGCTGCATGATTGGATGGCGTGGTGTTGCTTATGTTATCATCGTAGTCTGCGAAGGCAAGGTAACAAACAGCAAGTCATCAGAGGATGCTCTACGATCTAATATAGTTGATCGAAAACTCACCTAGCGGCACAAGTTTGCGCTTCTTGGGATTGATGTTCTCATCGTTGTCGTCGTCGTTGACGAACACGCCTGTGGCCTCTATCTTCTTCTTCTTGAGGTTATTGCCCAGCGTCAGCGAGATAAGGGGCATGGTCATGGGCGGCGTGGCCGATGGCAGTATGGCATCGTGACCCGATTCTTGGTCATTAAGGATCGCGCTCTGCGTGGGAGTATGGATCTGGGCCAGCGAATCGCGCGACTCACTGTTATGCCTGCTCAAGCTATTCGACAGCGACTGGTCGTTGTTGTTGTTCTTGGCATAGACACCACTGGCATTGGAGGCTGTGTCGGCCATGGATGCACGGTCGTCGTTCGATATGGAGTCATCATCATTCGTACCGGCCATGTCTGGGTCGTAGCTGTCCAGCTGCTGGCTCTTCTGTCGCTGCTTCTGCCCCTCGTCGTCTTCGCCCGGCGCCGAGGCGGCCTGCTTGCGCTGGTGGACCGATGATGTCGCCGCTGCCGGAGGCTCTTGGTTCACATTGATCAGGATGCGCGGCTCGTAGAGCTTCTCGATCTCGAGACGCGCCTTTTCGAACTCCAGCGACGGATTCTCGTATTCCCCGCTAAAGAATTTGGACTTGAGTTCGGCCAACTCTTCGGCCTCCTTCTCGCGATCCTTGGAATCGGCATCCGCCTCGCGCACTCGTTCCGCCAGTCGCTGCTGCAGCTCGCGGCCGCGATAATACAGAGAATCGTCGCGCTCATCGTCGTAATCTTCGACGAACTCCTTCAGTCGCTTGGCGTCGGTCTCGCGCTCCTCCTGGCGCAGCAACTCCTTCAGGCGGTACTGTTGGACATAAAGTTAGTAATGGTTGATTGAGAGCATGTGCCGCAAACTGTGTGGTCACTTACCTTCTCGTTCTCCTTAGCCTTGCGCTTCTCGCGAACCTCCCAGTCGGTTAGGCGCGTCTGGTAGGCGATCTCCTTTTCGCGCGCCTTCTTCTCGGCTTTCTTGCGGTCGCGCAGTTCGTCCTCCATTTCCTTTTCACGCCACGTGTCCCGGACTGGCTTCAGCAGCTTCTCCTCGCGCTCCCGTTCACGCTCCCTTTCGCGTTCCCGTTCGCGCATCTCGTTGCGCTCCCGTTCGCGCATTTCGTTGCGTTCCCGCTCGCGCTCACGCTCCCGATCCCTTTCACGTTCGCGCTCCTTGTCGCGAAGCTCGCGCAGCTCACGCTCACGTTCCCGTTCGCGATCCTTGGAGCGGGATTTGGAGCGGCGGCGACGTGTCTCCTTTGAGTCAGAGCGGCGCTCCTTCTGTGTTATCTCGATGGCAGCCGACGACGACTCCTTGCGTCCGGTGGAGGAGGCAGATTCCTTTGACTCCTTAACTGTTTCCTTGATCACAACAGCGACTGATTCCTTGTCTGTCTTATCCGACATGTCAGCCCCATCGGCGGCGGGTGTCGAAGAGGTGGCTGTAGCGCTGGAGGAACTGGCGGCCGCTGTCGATGAGCTGCCAGACTTGCTGGTCGACGACATTCGCTCCATTTCGCGCTGCTTTTTGCGCTCCTTCTCCTTGCTGGCCGCAAGCTTCTCCTTTTCCTTCTCCTTCTCCAGCTCTTTGCGGTGCTCGTCTTCCTCCGCACGCATACGGAATTTGCCTATCTCGCTGCTAATCAAGTTGCGCTTTTCTTCCTCCAGGGTATTTTCGCTTAGCACCTTCATCTTTATGTCTTCCTCGCGGCGTGTCTTCTTATTGCGATTGGCGCTGCCGTACAAATCGGCGCGACTGCTGCTATCGAATCCTTCGAACTCGTGCTTGTGCTCTTCCAGGAATTCGTGCATCTGGGCAATGGCGAACTCGTCCTCGGTCTTTTCGTCCACTGGGTTGGAACGATCGCCGTTCTTGCACTCCTGCTCCTTGTAATCCTCGATGAGAACCTTGTTCTTGGCATCTACCTTGGCTACCAGCTTCTTGCCATCGATTTCCATCTCGCTGAGCAGGCGAACGGCTCGCATTGCCGCAATAGGTCCGCTGAAAGAATGCCAAGGAAAGCGGTTAGGCAGAGTATTTATAGGAACAATTGGAGAGCCAAATGGGTGGACTGCCCGTTGGCTCTAAACATAAATGTATGCAAGCTCAACCCTGTGTTGTATTGCTTAAAGTTAGGTTACTTAAAAGTGCTCGAGTAGTTATTCGATCGCGCATATAGAATTTGAAGAGCTGTCGCAGTAGGGAGCATTCCTAGAAGTATTTCAATCTTTTTATAAATAAGCTAAGCTATTCTAGGAAACGCATCAAACAACGAGTGAGATGCGTTATGCTGCTGTTTATGCAATGGCTCTTCAATTACTTTTCTAGCGTTATTTAACTAACGAAACCTTCTTGTGCTGCCCTAAGCCTTCTAAAGTGATTTTGGGATGACCGATTTATGGTTGAACGTACTCAAATTCGCAGAAGCCGAATGTGGACACCCGTTTCCAATTGATTACCACGCCGCAAGCGTTCAGGATGCGTTTGAGCAGTGCCTCCGGGACGCGTTCGCTGATGTTGCCCACGAAGACGGTAATGATGGGTCCGCGGAACTGTGGTTGCGGCTCCGGCGGACGTTGGTATACTGTCGGCTGTGAACTAATGGTGGCCGAGTTACGGAAGCTCCTCGGCGGCTTGGCCATGTTCTGCATTATCTGAAAGCGGATGGAGTAGGTGGAAAAGGATTTGGCGTCAGATTCTGACAGCTTCATGGTGATTGTGACCCAGAAAAGGTGGACTTACGTGCGGCGGCGGTATGGCTGTATTCATGAAGGGCGGCATGGGCGCCCGCGGCGGGTACGACATCTTGTGCGCTGCGACTCCTTTGCGATGTCCTTTGAAAACACAACTTTAGCGAGCTTGCAAAATTAAAGCCGACAATTCACAAACACACTCACGCACGCACAGACGAGCGACACACACACACACAGGCACGCACGGATGGGCGCAAACGCCACACGGAGTGATAAATATGTGTGTGAATGTCCTGTTTCGTGCTTACGAAGCTGGACGCCCGCAAGGTTCACTGATCGAATCTCGGAAAGGTTGGCCTGTAACTTCTGGGTTCACGGCGCGTGATAAATCCACGCGTAAATTACCGAATAGAATATCTTTTTTCTGCAGCCGTTGCTCTAGAGATGGTAGCTGCTGGCAAGCTGCTATCGGCTGATGGCGTGTAAAAATCGATGGGGGTCGTACAGTTATCGATTGCCATTGCGGGGCATACAATCGATTTACAGCGGTAAGCGACTGAAGGAGTTGCCATCGATGTGCGTGCGCTCACCTCTAGTAACGTAACCGAAAAAGAACCAAATATTACTTGCAATAATACATAACAAAACAATGCGTGTGGGCCAGCTGCTCCGCTTCCGGAGCACCAGCTTGCGCAGCTCCACCGCCAGGCAGGAGTACGTGCCGCATCACAAGCCCGTCGTGGAGGACGACATCAAACGGCTGGAGGACTTTCTCCTGTCCAAACCGAATGTTTTGGTTCTCACGGGCGCTGGCATCTCGACGGAATCGGGTGAGTTTCATGATTTTCCGACTTTTCTATGTTCAGAAGCCATTAACACAAATATTTCAGATTGACTTCCAAAAGCTTGTACATTATTCATTTATTTATATAATGCTAATGCAAGTGACTTCTAGCTTATACTTGGATTCGCATTAGTATTTTATTTAAATCAACATTTCTGGCTGTCTAAAAACTTGAAATAAATTCCAGGGATTCCCGATTACCGTTCCGAAGGCGTGGGCCTCTACGCCCGCTCCAACCACAAGCCCGTCCAGCACATGGAGTTCGTCAAGTCGTCGGCGGTGCGCAAGCGGTACTGGGCCAGGAACTTTGTGGGCTGGCCCAAGTTTTCTGCCACACAGCCCAATGCCACGCATCACGCGCTGGCCAGATTCGAGCGGGAGGAGCGGGTCCAGGCGGTGGTCACCCAGAACGTGGACCGGCTGCACACGAAGGCGGGCAGCCGAAATGTTGTGGAGGTTCATGGCAGTGGCTATGTGGTCAAGTGCCTGTCATGCGAGTACCGGATCGATCGTCACGAGTTCCAGAGCATACTGGCGTCGCTAAATCCGGCCTTCAAAGATGCCCCCGACATGATCCGGCCCGATGGCGATGTAGAGATACCGCTGGAGTACATCGAGAACTTCCGGATACCCGAGTGTACGCAGTGCGGCGGCGACTTGAAGCCGGAAATTGTCTTCTTCGGAGATTCTGTGCCTCGGCCACGAGTGGATCAGATTGCCGGCATGGTGTACAATAGCGATGGCCTGCTTGTCCTCGGGTCCAGTCTCCTGGTCTTCTCCGGCTACCGCGTTGTCCTGCAGACCAAGGACCTCAAGCTACCGGTGGGCATTGTTAATATTGGCGAAACGCGCGCCGATCACCTGGCGGATATCAAGATATCCGCCAAGTGCGGCGATGTCATACCCAAACTGTTCGACTTTCGCAATTCGAAAAGCGTCAGTTAATACTCACAGTTGTTATATGTTGACCCCCACTAAATTTGTAGTTATGGAAAGCCAGGCTTTCTATTTTAGCTAAAAAATAAATGTTAATGATTACTATTTGCAAATGGAATGTAGCGTTGCAACGGAGCTCCTGATTTATGGCTGTGCCTTTGGATCATTTTCGCGCAGGCTCCTCTGGAGCGAAACACAATGACACGCTTTCCGGGAAAAGGATTCGCTCATCCCCCAAGCACATGGGTTCCGAGTCCATGTCCTCTCTGTCTCTCTCAGTGTCCTGTGCTCTGAAATTCCAGCACATCCCAACAGGAAGCGGAAGCAGGAGCGCCGGGGAGAGCTGCGCACTTCCGCTCGCTCCCGTTGAATGTTTTTGTTTTTGCTCCAGGCCGCTGCTCTCAGTGCTCCATATAAATGAACCGCAATTGAGGCATCGGCATCTCCCGCTCGCACACACAAACACACATCGCACACACACATACACGGCCAGTGACACTTTTCACACGCGGTTCATTACCCCCCCTCCTACGACAATCGTCCATTCCTGCTAGAAAAACAATGCGTAGACCTCGCACAATGGGCAAAATCGAAGGACTGCTAAGAATAATAATAATAATAATATAATTATATTAAGTAGTGGTCATGGTTAGCATATTTAAGCAGCATTATATCCTTTATATATGACAATTTCTATCATACATACTCGTCTACTGATTTTATGTCCAAAATGGTCAGATTCTTAACCATATCATTGAAATTCTTGGTCCAAAAATGGAATGTCATACCTCGTTGATCTCGTAATTTGACCCCCAAGTGATGGAAAATCAAATTTAGGCATTTTAAAATTTTGCCAATTTTTGCAAATTTTGATGATGTTACCCCTTACTAAAAATGAAAAATCTTGAAAAAATTAAAATTTTGTAAATCTTCCAAAAAGTGATATGGATGTTTAGCATTGGTAATAAGCAACACAAAACAGTAATTCTTTTAGCAATATGACCATTTAAGCGGTGTTATAAGGAAAAACCATTTTGCAAATAATGAAGGCTTGCCAAAAATCGTATACTGATTTTCTGCCCAAAAACAGTCTGATTTTTATCCATAATAATATGGATAATAATAATAATAATAATAATAATCCATAATAATAATAGTCAAAATAATAGTCCTCCTTAATCTCGTATCTGAATTGCAAATCAATTTGCATTCAAAATTGGATTCAAAATGTTAATTCACTAGGAAAACCAGTACTCTGGAAACACAAGAAGCGTAAGAAAGTATGCTATGGAATTCTAAGTCTAGGCACATCATTATAACTTGATAAATAATCAGGAGTGTACTGTATACCGTCAAAACAGTATATACGTAAAATGTTTTTGAAGTACATAGCTTTGCGGACCAGTGGCAGTTAAAAGGTAATTTTCCACATGGATTACTCGTGGAAATTAGTGCTGATGCCCACCTGTAAGTAGTTGCTGTACTTGCACTCCTTTTGACCGCCACTTGACTTCCTACCCTACTTTAATCTGCGTCGCGGATTGCGGGATTTCGTTATGCCGTTATTCCGTTATGCTGCTATGCTGTTATTCCGTTATTCCGGGATTGGATGCGCACTCGAAACTGGAAACTTTTGCGAACAAAGGCAATTGGAATCCGGTCAAGTGCGTTGTAGTTGTAGTTGCAAGCGAAATGCCGTTCGACAACCACCGTCAGCCGGCACCGTTATGCGGCGCTTTCTCTCACCATCTCTCTCATTTCGTTCTCTCACCATCTTACGCTCTTGCTCTCGCTCTCGCTTGAGATGAAAACTCATTGCGCTGTGGGTTCCATTGCGAGTTGAAACTCGGTCTTCTTCATTCTAGAATTAAGTGCCGCCGCAGCAGGAGTCGCAGAGCCAGTCGGCTAAGTAAATGTAAATCGAGCACAAGTCCGTGCGTTCACCGAGCAGCCGGAACGGAAGAATACACGGACGGAGTCCGAAACCGGAACACGAACCATAACCGTTGATTTTTTTTTCTGTGTGCTAAAAGCTGTTCAGTGCCAAATAATATGTTTTTTTTTTCTAAATTAAAAGTGTGTTTATGGTTTATTACGTTTGTGGAACCAATGCCTAATTTTGCCATTTGCAGAAAAGAGAAGATGGAAATCCCTATTCTCTTTTCTAATCCTTTTTTACCCACCCCATTATTCCCAGCTTCCCACTTCCTACTACGCACTTTCACACACTCACGCACTCTAATTGCGTAAAAAGCCAAATGCGCAGCAAACTGCACTGCCACGCCCCTTCCAAAAACGCCCACTGCTCTGCAAAAACAGAGAGAGAGCGAGTGTGAGTGGAAGGAGCAGACAGAGAGAGCGGGATGCTGTGCGTATGCGTGTTTTTGACACTTCCTTGTGCATTTTAGGGATACACACAATGTGCGTGTGCAGTGAAATCAAGTGAAAAGCCAAAAATCACCAACTAACTAACTTAAAATATTGAAAAACTTAAAGAATTGAGCGAAAAAGCGCCAGGAAAACAAGATTGGCACGCAGTTGAACGGAAGCCAACGCTAGAGGGCGCCACTGTTGGCGTGTGTGACGGAATTTCCTTTAAAAGGACAATAGTAAGAGAGGAGTAGGGGAGGAGAAATAGAGAGAGAGCGAGCGCAAACAAAAGGGGAAGCCCCGTGTGCGAGCGAGATGGACAGCTCGCCGGATCTGTCGCTCAAATTGCGACGCGGTTCCAGCGATTCGCGGGATAACTTCTACATGGATTTTGCCCAGGGCATCGACTCCGATATCGAGGAAGTGGACAACACGGCCAACAATCAGGAGGCCGGCGAGGTTCCACCGCCGCCGCTGCCCACAGTTTCACTGGCCGAGGAGGTGCTGCTCCTGGTGGCGCCACCGCCGCCACCGCCCTCTTTACTGGGTCAGCCGCTGCCTACGCTAACGGAAACGGATGATATTCCGCCCACTCCCACACCGCCACCACAGCAAAAGGACGATGAGGGTGACGATGAGGACGAGCGGGAGGAACCCGTTCCAGAACAGGATCAAGGAGCCCCAGCAGCCCCTTCGCCACCGGGCTCACCGATTAATTCAGTCCTGGAACTGGAGCTGATACCACCACCTCCATTATCGCCAATGGACGATGCGGGCCTTCGCACCGATGACGATGGCGAAGGCGAGGAAACCGATGATGCAGAGGAGGTGGCGGCCATTCCGCCGCCACACGAAATGCTGGACATTGAAAGCAATCCCGATGAGGAGGAGGAGGAGGAGGAGCAGGAGCAGGCTTCCCAGGAGGACACTCCCAAGGAAGAAGACGAAGAGGAGGACGACGACAAGTCCACGCCACCACCCCCACTGCCACCGCTTCCCTCGAATTTCTCCTATGTGCAGGGCCACAATCTCGGCCAGGTGACCCCACCCCTGACCAAGTCGCCATCCAACTCCCCCTCCCCGCCCGTGACACCACCACCCTGCCCGGAGCTCAACATCAGCCGGATGGTATCGCCACCTGCCCAACACATCAGCCAGATACCACCGCTCACGCCCTCCGATGAGAGCGAGGGCGAGGCGGAGTCCCAGCCGAACTCGCCACCACTAAGACTGGATGCAGAGCAGCCACCACCCGATATGGATCAACCGGAGCCAGAGGATCAGCCACCTGAGCCGGAAAACGAACCCGAACCCGAACCCGAGCCCGAGCCCGAACCCGAACCCGTGAGCGGAGCTCGGGAGGACTACAGTCGTTCGCTGGACAACGAGGATGAGTCCACCACCATAACCACACCACCCAGCAACGGGTACTCTGCCTCCTCCATCATAGCTCCACCGCCGGAGCACTTTGCGGAACTAGACGAGGACAGGGGCTTTATACCCCCACCACCCTTGGAGCAGGAGCCCGAGGAGGAAGTGGAGGAGGAGGAGGAGGAAGAGGAGGAAGAGCTGACCAAAGAGACGGACGAGATATCCGTGGACAGGGAATCGCTGCAGGATCAGGGCGGCGACAGTATCAGTTCACCTCGGCCTGCCAGCATATTGACTGGATCCATTTCCACATCCGTTGGAGGCGGAGCAGGAGGATCACCGAAGCCCGAGAGTCGCGGCCCAAGTCGCAGTGGCAGCCAGCGATCGCAGCTGAGATCGGGATCCCAGCAGGGATCCATTGCCGAATCCCGCGGTGGCTCTCGCATCGGATCTCGCACAGGATCCGTGGCCTCCGCCCAGGCAGCTGGCGTTCTCTCACCCCAGGCTTCGCTCAAGTCCCAAACATCGATTCGCTCGCAAGGACAGGCAGGCGTGCGAAGTCCTGCCGGGTCCATCAAGTCGGGATCGCAGCGTATGCAGAGTCCACAGGCCGGAGAAGGAGCTCCGGCGATGCCCTCGCCGCCGCTGATGAGGAGTCCACCGCCGGAGCTGGCCCGCCAGATGCACAGTCCGCCAAGGATCACGACGCCGCCGCGGGTCTGCAGTCCGCCGCTGGTCAGCAGCCCACCCAAGCTGGCCGAATCCGCTGCTGCTGCCGTGGGAGTTGCTGCCACCGTCAAGGAGCAGATCGGGTGAGTTTTCGAGAAAGTAAAGTGGGTCTTGTATATGATGATATAATGATATGATATCCAATGACAAACCGTTCCACCTGTTGACATGCTTTTGAAAATCTCATTGATAATGTTTAAAGATTATTATGTTATGTTATTATGCTATTATGTTAAATGCTTTGCGTATGATTATCACATTAAGTTCGTTCCTTATTACCTAATCATAAAGAACTTAGATTTTCGCTTAAGATTCGCGCAAGTTTTCGCCCAACTTGAGATGTAAATCTCACAGGGCTTCGGGCTAAAGAAACTTCTACTTGAGATGCTGCTGCCGCCTCTCGTATCTAAGTGAACCATCACGTCTGGTTCTGGTTTCGAAGTTCCTGGGGCACTCCATTAATTGCATAATCGTACTCAGAACGCCGTGCCCCCCTATTCCTAATTTCATCTAACTACTTCGTCGTCAGCCTCCATTAGTCGCTGCTAATAGCTGAACAAAACTGTTTAACTTGTGTGCTCGTGCTGGCATCGTGTCAGTGCTCTACCTGGGCCACTCCTTCACTCCTCTACGCCTCCACTGCCTCATTGCTGCACTTGGTCCTCTGGGGCGGGCGCTGCTCCTGCCACGAAAGGCGCCATCTGCATTCGCTTCGCTGCTCCGTTGCGACGTCGTCTGCCTGCATCCTACTCCGTATCGTATGCTCTCCACATTAATTAAACAAACCGTTTCCAGAGCAACACCCTCACAAGTTTCACGCCGTAAACAGAGCCGTAAACTGAGAGAAACGAGGACGATGCACTGGGAAAATGGCAAGCTTTAAGTCTCACTCACTTGAAGGTTCAATATTTGATAGTTAGCGTAATGATTGCCAAAACTTGAAAGCATAATAGTTCCATTACATCAATACCCATTTCAATGAATTTGTAATAGAATGTAATAGAATTTCATATTTCGCGTGCAAGGACCACACGGCGTATGCGGCATTTTAAGTGCGTATACGCCCGGTATGCCGACGGCCGTGTGTGCACGTACAGGTGGGGAACCGACTGTAGGTTACAAAGGGATGATTTTACAGGTGAACACGACCTGCTCGATTGGCTTGACATGCACACAAATTGTAAATTGTTGCAGCTGCAAAAAAAAAGGAAATTCAGCATAAAAACGGCTGCATGCAAGAAAAAAAAAAAAACAAAACATAGAGGGAGCAACGCGGCGGTGAAAGGTGAATAGGATGCCCGACCAGGTTGTTGTCCTCGGCCATTGCCACGCCCATTATTATGGCGCTAAATGCAAGTGGCTCGCCTGCAAATTGCCCCAAGCCAGCGCAAAACCACCGAGCGACCACCGCAAAATGGGTCAATTGAAAGTTGGCTGCGCCATGTGCTCAGTGGCGACTTTTGTGTGTTGCCATTGCGGTTTTGTCCGAATGCAAGGAGCAGCCAGTAATGGACATTTCCATGGAGCCGGGGTGAATGCATTCGTTCGCACCCATGAATACTTGATATCTTCCGCCTTTCGAGTTGAGAATAAACCGTCTGCGTCTGACTGACAGAGTAACCGGATTGATGGTTGCTGATTGAATAGCCGCTCCTTCGATCGGTCCAACTATCTCTCTGGCCATCAGGAAATCTCGCTGACGAACTAGTCATTCGATTGCAAGCTGGATAATCCAGTCAAATCACATTACTTCCTTGTGGCTCCTTGTTGCGTTTAAGAGTGTAACTCATGGAGTGCCACTTCTCAAAGTGTTTACTCCTTTGACTTTGTGGCGCTGGCTGAACGGAGGCGACGTGGAAATCCAGGTGGAAAAGCAGAATGAAAAGCGGGCTACGCCAGCGTCATCAGGGGAGCAGAAGGTTGCCGTCGTGTCGGGTTAACAACCCCGAAAAAAATACGAGGACACAACAGGATGGAGCATGGTGGAGCATGCAGCACGCTTTTTGAAATCAGATTACAAGTGCGCTCGAGTGCACAATCCACACAATCCACACAATCCACACAATTGCAAGCGCTTCTCGTGTTGCATGCACCACTGTCTCCGTTGATGGCTGTGACCTGATGTCAAGGTTATTTATAAGCCCGAACCCCATCTAAATCCCCCAAAAACCCCCTCCACATTTCGCCGTTTTAGTGCACTCTGGAAAAAAGTGCGAGTATTTTCGAAATAATCTATGTTTTTTTTTGGTTTTCAAAAGCTAAAGTATAGTAAATAATGTTGGGGAATGCGTTATGAATATGCAGCTATCTTTCGTTATTAAAACTTGCCAAATTTTCTTTCCGTGTCTGCTACAGGCAGATGTTATAATGATGCCCGGCATTATTTTCGAGTGGCTTTGCGTTTTGAAAGTGCAATGGGTTCTAGCCTCGATTTGAATGCGAATAAATGATGCGTGCTCGGATCGTATCGGATTGGTTCGGATTGGATCCGTTTGGCTTTGCTGGCATGGGAAACGTGTGAAGCAGGATGTGGCCCCTTGAAAACACAACCTCACCCCGGCGCACTTGCTCTTCTTTACCATTTCAGATTCACCTGTCATCCAACATGTGTCATGTGTCATATGCATGCCGTTTCGCCTTAATTAAACATCGCAATCACGTAGCGAGCATATTTCATATTTCCATTAGGCCAGCAAACATTCTGCGATTGTGTGAGTGCCGCCAGCTGAAAAACATGCACAAATCTCTATAATCTCTTATCGGGCGTACAGTGCGCGCCATTATGTATGGCACACATTGTTGGATTTGGTGGTGGTAATATCTAGTTTTACCCTGTGTTCGCCATTTGCTCACTAAGCAAGCTAATACAGTTTGAGATCAAAGTTGAAGCCACCATAGTTACATGAAACGCACTGTATGTTTCGCACTTGTATCCCGATTTGTGCTGTATGTCCACTAGACGGCGATTAGTTTCAATTGCCCGTGGCGAATGGTTGGGGACTTTTCATTAAGTTTCTGTTTCGAGTGGCTATTGTTCTTTTTTTTTTTTTTTTGCTGTTATTATTCGCCAGCTCTATGTGCTTATCTCGATCTGAATATGTATCTGTATCTGTATCTGAATCTGAATCTGAATCTGAAACTGGATCTGCTATTAAGCGCAATTGGAGAGGGCATGCTGTGTCTGCCGGTGGGTGGAAGTGGGACGGTGGGTGTTCCGGAAGGCCAGAGATTCCCCCGGAATGCCAGCGTCTATAAATAGAGGGCCATCTTCTGGCAGGGTTTAAAGTTCAGTCGAAGGCTGGCGGCTGGACACCAAGTTCAATGTATCCGCGGCGGAAATGTCTGGCATCCGATACAATAAATCCCAGCACACTCATCCACATATAGATATATATAGAGATGTATATATATGTACCATTTTGGTGGGGGGACCATTATTTAATTAAGCCGGTCGCATGTATTTGTATCTGCAAAATCGGGTGCGGGGCCCAGAGCCCAGACCACCGATTCAGTGAGTCCACGTCGGTCCGCCAATCCAGCCACGCATACCATATATATTCACCAATCGCTGATCGCACTAATGTCGGCCACATCCGGTTCATCTTCCTCTTCCATATCCAGCTCTAGCAGCTCCACCGCCGAACCGCTGGAGCCATCGAAGCCAGAGCCACTGAAGCCACCAATAGCCACCGTCAGCTATCAGGATGAACAGAAGCCATCACCACCACCAACAGCTGCTGCTGCTCCAGCGGTAACAACAACGGCTGCAACTACGGCGGTCACCAGCCAGCCGAGATCGCACTTTACGAGCAGCCACCATCACTACCACTTGCCGCATCAGTTCCAGCATCCGCACCACCAGAACCATCACACCCACAGTGTCCGGGTGCCCACGCCGACGGTGCCCAGCAGCTATGCCCCCCCACCGCCGCCCGACAGCGGAAGCAGCAGTTCGCCCGTCGATCGCCGGCGTTTGTTCATGGCCGGAGTGGCTCCTCCGATTGCCGCTGGAGCTGGCTCCCTGATGGCCATGCCAGCTGAACCAGCGGTAGCCATATCACCGGGAAGGGTATCAGCACGATCAGGTTCGCAGCACCACGTGACCATCGATGAGTCGAGTTTGCCCAGCCACAAGGGCAACATACAGGAGACTCCGGGTCCCAGTGGCCTGATCATTGGCGGGGGAGATGGCGACGGCGATAGGGATATTGGAGGTGGCGGTGGGCCGGACAGCTCGGATCCGCCCTCCTCGCCCGGCGGCAGCAGCTCCCAGCCAGCGCTCAGCGGCAGCCAGGCGGACGGACAGCTGGCATTGATGTACCACTCGCACCAGCTGACCAATTATCCAGTGCTGCCCGCCATTAAGCGCACACATCGGCCATCCTTCGTCTATCCGCCGATGCCGAGGGTCAAGGCGTGAGTAGATTCGTTTATTAGATTACTGGCAACTTATAATATTAATATATATATATATATATATTACAGCGGCGATGCACTGGCCACTCTTTTCTCCGCACTCTACGGAAAACTATTGGTCGTCATGGGCATAGCGTTTCCCATGGCAGAGGTTATATCAACCTATATCCCACCCTCTTTCTATGAGGTGAGCTTTATAACTATTTGTTATATTATGACTATAACACATTCCATTTTCCGTTTAGGTGTACTATTTGTACTTGTACATTGGCAGCATGATATTCTTGCTCTTCATGTACGCCACTTTGATATGGGGTCGTCCCAAGTTACCAGTTCCGATTGGTAAGTTTCGAAAAAGTACTAAATTAAGTGGATTATTTAATCGAAAGCGTGTCCTTTGCACACCAGCATCGCCGAGTAAATCGGCAACGAAGGCGAGCGGAACGGACAGCATGGACGAGTCGGATACGGATAGCAACTCCGTGCACCATCGACTTCCGCCGCCGATTCCCGTGAGGCGACCATCGCTGCTCTCGCCACTTGGACGGCGGGACGCACACTACGGCAGCTTCTATCTGCGCATGGGTGCGGTGGGTAAGTGTCCTCCTTCTGTACTCCTCCAATCATTTGTGCACATTATTCTAATTCTTTATGTTGTCAATTATAGCCTTTGGAATTGGCAGCATGATCTATTCGGGCTTGGAATTTGGCCAGTACTTTGAGCTCAATCCGGACACCAAGTGTCACAACGTGCTGCTGGCCTTGACCCCGGCCACCCGGATGGCCTTCATCTTCATCCAGATGTACTTCATCTTCCTGAACAACGAGCAGATCAAGGTGTATCGCTACAAGATCATCGCTCGTTTCGGTTTAATGCACATGATTGGCACAAATCTGGCCGTTTGGCTGAATGTCCTGATCCAAGAGACAAAGCACGAGATATTGACATTCTACAATCCGGAGAATCGCACGCTGAGGATTTCGCACAGGATACCGGGACACTCTAGAGGTCATGCCATAATCCAGCACGATCCGACGGCCCATCTGCGAGTGCCGCGCGGCTTGAAGGGACCGTACCAGATCTTTGAGTGCCGGCGAACGAACATCATCGGTACATTGGTCCAGGACGCCTCGCCATTTCTGTTCCCCTGCACCATCGAGTACTCGCTGATCTGCGCGGCCATTTTGTACGTGATGTGGCGGAGCATTTCCAGGCCGCAGACTCCGACGCCCCAGCGTCCGGATATGATCAGTTCGCCGATGAAGCGATCGCCGCATCACTATTCCGTCGACTGTGCCCGTGCCCACAAGGGATTGTTCGTGGGCATACTCATCCTGGTGCTGACCATCATATCGCTGATCATCTTCTTTGTGCTAATCTCACGGCCGGAATTCGTGGCCATGGCCGTAACGGAGGTGACCATTTGCGAGCTGCTCATCTATGGCACGGCCACGATAGCCACTCTGGTGGGAATGATTCAGATACGTCATTTGCAGTACGATGCCTACAGGAGTTTCTCGCTGGATGATATCCTACTGGTGGGTGCGCAGACCGGTTCGTTTTTGTACAACATCTTTACGGTCATCGCCGGGCACTTTACTCTGCGCAGCGATGACATGCTGGTGCCCATCAATGCCCTGGCCTCCATTGTCCAGACCGCCTGTCAGACCATGTTCATTTTGGATGCCAGCCGGCGGCAGGCCGTCAGTCCGGAACATTTGCGCAAGAAGCCCGGACGCGAGATCGTCACATTTATGCTGGTCGTCAATCTGGCCATGTGGGCCATCAGTACGCTGGAGAAATCACGCGCTGAATCGCATCCCATACAGCTGAACTTCTACGGTTTGTGGGCCTGGACGATTATCACGCATGTGTCGATGCCGCTGGCCATATTCTATCGTTTCCATTCGACCGTGTGCCTGTGCGAGATCTGGAAGAGGGCCTACAAGCTGAAGCCCACGTATATGTGAGAATTCGCCCGCTCGCGCATCCAGAGCATTGCGCAGCAGCAGCAATTCTGCGAGGATCTCAAGACGAACCTGTCCTACTGCTACTGCTCCACTACGCTGGCTGGCGGCGAGCTGGAGACCGTTGAGGAGGTTGATAGTGGCGAGAGTAATTCGGCTGAGGATGCCGGTGCCGGTGCTGGATCGGGAGGATCAAGGGGATCGGGCGGAGGAGCTGGAGCCGCCGAAGCTGGAGAGGCCGGTGAAGAAGGGCAACAGGGCGGCGACAGCAGCTGTGGACTGAAGGCACCCATCCGGGCACTGTCGCCGCAATCCCTCAATACGGAAAAGGCCTTCTGTCCGGTTTACGTGATCAACGGCGAATGAGTTTACGCGCACTTTGAGTTCATCGACGCGATCAGCGGCCATGAGCTCAGCTTTGTCTAGGACTTGCATCTGCTGGACACCACACCATAACAAACACACCACCATTACCAATCCACCCACCAAACCAAAACCAAAAAACCATGCAACTAGGCACCCATCTTCGAGAACCACCACCAAGTAACAACATTTGACCAAGCGGATGCAAGCGTTGAGAGCCATAAACATATCCTAGAGAGGGAAAAAATTAGAAGGACATGCGAGTCCTCAAGCGGGTCTCAAGCGATGGGAAATCAAGAAGTTAAGCACAAGCGATGATAAAAGAATGGGTTAATCTTAGGATCCGCAGCAAGGATAAATCAATGTGGAAATCACAAGCAATGCCAGTAGGGCGTATACGCAATAAATTCCCAAGCAATTGTCACTAGTGCGTATACGCAATATCGTAAATGGTTTAGCCTCATAACGTTCACTCACTACCACAATGCTCCAAATCGCATTTGCTCCAATAATGAGTATTGAAACGGAAAGTCAGTTGATAAGCATAAATATGCTGATTTTAGCATTAAACAAAATATTGTAGGCGCTTTGAAGGGGGCCGCATTTTGGGATCTGTGTGGTAGCAAGTGAGCGCAATGAGTATAGTGTTGTAGGCAAAACACGTAACAGTAGATGAATTCATGTTTACTACCCCCCCTTCACAATACAGCCGCAAAATCTACGAAAATATCACGTTTGATAAATGTTGAAAACGGTCGCAATCAAGAAAGTGAAAGTGGACAACATTTTATATATTTATATATAGCAACTGACTGAGCGCTAGGATCAGCAAAACGGGTTGTGAACCAACCGAACTACAAGGTATGCCGCCAAACTAACGATCAACCAAATAGAGAGCAGTATACCAATTATGCATAACCGAACACAGCGAGTTCTATCAAAGATAAATATTTACAATGATAAAATAATCGGCGTTCCAAAGCAAACTGGATATATGTATTTCAGCAACTACAAGTTAGAAAAACGAAGAAGAATGGTTGAAGAAATGCGAGGAGTGTTGAGATGAGATGAGAAGAATAGGGATTGGAGAAGTCATTAACCCCACCAGAAATCGAGGAACCGCAAAAGTTATTAGACAACACTGTACTACAAAGTAGACGGTTTACACAGCCTAGCACCTAAGGATATATACTCACATACATGCATATGTAGAAGTTCAATCCGGATTGCCCCCCTCCCCCCCTTTTAATGCCCCAAGAAAATTCATTCGCACCCATATGGATTGTTTGTTTGAGCCCCTTGTTGAGAGCCCTGATTTTTAGCATAGCATTTAACCGAATTTGTTAACTTGACTTTGAATGCGAATAGGTTTTTATGTGATACGTTTGTGCTTGTGAAACCCCCCCCCTCATATTGCCATATTGCCCCACTTCAGTATTATGAAAGCTCAAAGGAAACCAAATTGTAGAAGGACAAATCAAGAGAGATTGCGAATAATTCCAATAAAATCACTTACTGTAAGACGCACAAATCTATTTAAGGTGGTATATAAATATGTCTGTGTTTTTTTTTTTTTTGTCTACCATAATGGTATAAGATACGTATAGATATAGACTTCACTCACACATACATACGATGCGATCTATGTTTTCAATGCCAAAGAAAAGTTCATTACGTTGCCTATGTTGTAATTGCTTTCTTGTTGAGTTCGATTTTTATGAATCTACTGACTCATCCATTGTATATTCAAAGTTATATGAATGCCAAAATCGAAATCGAAATCAAAACCAAAAACCAAAACGAACAAAAATCTTAAGGGAAAACAAACAAACAAACAAACAAAAAAAAAAACAAAATATATATATATATATACATATATATTAAATTAGTTATTTCAATTTTTATACTCGTACTAAATTTTTAACTAGAATTAACTGTAACTTTGTATGCATTTTCTCACATGTATTTATTGTACGCCAACTCGAAACACTGCTCGAAAAATCGCACGTTAAGCGAAAATCAAAATTGAAAATTGTATTGTATTTACAGGCGATTGTATTAGAATTTATTGACACTAAGTAGTTATGATGAGCGATCGAACTCATTAGAGGAACTCCTAATCCACGTAGAATCGAAGGACATTTTATGCGAAATTAATAAAACTCAATGAAAATCGGAGACAAGAAAAGAAAGAAAAAAAAAACAAACTGAAATATTCAAGTTATACCCGACAACCACTATTTGTTCTTATTATTCAAGAAGAAAAATCAAAATAAACGTAATAATCGTAATTGTGGGACTCACTTTTAAATACGACTAAGAAAAGAACTTTTCTCGACTATTTCTGAACTTCTTAATTTTAAGCTCGATTTTAACAATTTAATGATTTCAATTCTTGTATATTTTTCAAATACAACCACTATTCCTTTCGCTATTCTGTTTCCAATTTCTGTGGTTGTTTTTCCAACAAGAAACTCATCTTTTGAACTTTATCTTTAAATTCATATGACAAGTAAAATATAATTATGGTTACGCATTGCATTGTTCAAATATTCCCTAGGAGTATTTGCTTTATTCGAATAGTAAGTAATTGCAATTCCATATTTTACACTGTTTCTGTATTTCTAGCCTCTTTCGAATAACCTAGAAACCATTTTCAATTTCATTTCGAACCTTTTTTTCCCCCGAAAAAATACTCAACCAATACAACTTGACTAAGCCTAGGAAAAGCAATTTGTATTAAGTGTTACAAGTATTTATACGTATTTACAATAATGGCTATGATGATAAAGTTAAAACACAATGTAAAACTAGTCGTGAATGTTCTGTGTTCCCCAAGCATAAATACACCACCAGTCCTGTACACCCGAATGAAAACTATTATTGACTATAAAAGAGCAGTAAATTTGCAATAAATATGAATAATAAATTGAAACGTAATTCGATTACTATGGAAAATGGCGTTGTTGTTTTTCATCCTGAATGTGGGTCACCGACAAGTTAAGTAGTGTTCTGTGTAAGGAGTGCGCTTTTTGGAGCCTCAGGGTGGGGTTCTCAAGTGGTTGGAGTGCCCAGGGGGCGACCCAGGGGGGGTTAGTTTCTGCAAGGAGAACTGCTTTATTTTTAAGTTGGGCGCAGTAGGAGATACAGATACAGATACAGATACAGATACAGATACAGATAGAGATAGAGATACACACTCGCAATTATATCTTGAAGCGCGGGCATGTATCTGCGAGTTGGAGCTACTCCTGCGATTTCTCCTCGCACTCGGCCCCTACATTTTTGCATCCCTTAGAGCGAGACAAACTATGGCATAAACCCCCCCTCCCCCCCCCCCCCCAATGGCACGCAAGCAAACTCTCTCTCTTTTTTTCTCGGCTGCGAACCCTTTGTGGATGCTGTTTCCCCTGACTCGCGCTGCAATCTGTGGATGCCATGTGCCAGATCCTTGGGTATATACACGCACCAACTGGTTACCCGGGATTGGAACCACGCCCTGGCCAACCGAGCTGGCCGAAAACTAGGTTAGCGCTCGAATATATGATTACACACGAAAAGCAGGAGAGTTTCGAGCTACACAAAGAAATGGGTAAAGATGTATTCAAAAATAATTGCATCTGTTGGATACTACGCTTTCGAAAAGTGATAGCCGCATGTTTTCATTCCAATTTCCATGCCGGATTTAGGTCCTAATTCAATTAACTTGCCGCTCAAGTGAACTTATTGTTTATATATGTATGTATGTATGTATATTTTTTTGTGCGGAGGTGGTGTGTGTGCATGTTATGGCTTTTGGTTTTTAGTTTTTTTTTCTTCGTTTTTTGTGGGCACGCCTGCAATTAGATACAAATGCGGAGCGGCTTACGTACATAAATGCACCCTGTTTGGCGGCAAAAGCTGAGGACCAGAGGTGAATGTCCTTTGGCAGGACCTCGACGCATGCGCTGCTCCTGGACAAAGCGGAGCAGCATTTCTCGTCGCACATTGCCACCCAGCTAAGCAAGAGGAGCACCAGAGAGCCACCCACCCCGGGCCAGAAGCTTTTGTGCATCTTTGGTGGCACACTCGCCCCGTGTCACACCTTTTTGGCCCATTAGCGTCTTTTGCTGCACATAAGTATGTACGGCTATAAGTATGTATGTGTGTATGTATGTACTGTGGGTCGCCCAGGGGAGTTCCCCTTCGAGTTCCGATGGCGATAATCTGATTACGCCGCTGGACACCAAGGAGCAGCCGGAAAAAAGTCCACTCCTCGAGTGGACTGCGGCTCAGGGGTTGCAGAATTGCCCAATTCTCTAATTGCTTGGGAAAACATGAAGGAACTATTTGCTCGCCCTATAATTAATTCCAATTCATAACTATTTGTTGGCTTGTGTTTATTCTGCTTATACCCAAATATCCAAATAAGACAATAAAATTGTACGATATATTGGTCAAATAGTATGTTTCATTAATATGCCATATTTGTTCGCTTTTTTTTTACACACTTTGCAGTGCATTCGGATTAAATATTCAATCTGTCGCATAGGCATTTTCATTTACTCACGTGCTTGGGACACATTTGCGAGTCTTTTGGGCTATAATCATTTATTACTGTGCCTCTTGCGGTGCAGCGAATGGTGTGAAAGGGGGGCGGACAAGGAAACGGTGAAATACACTGATAATACACTGAAAACACAGCAAGCGAGCGAACTAAAGTGAAGAAAAAGTCGCCATTCTGTCTTATTAAAAGTTTTATAACTTTTGTAATTCCAATTTCTTGCTAACACATAAATATAAATTCATTTTTGTTGCTAAAACTGCATACGCATTTCGTGCAGTGCAGTGCAAAGCAACAACAAACGGTATTCGTGCGAAAGACAGCGAATATCGTAGAACTTACGATATACGAGCGCTGCCTCTGCCGCTGCCGCCGTCCGCTGCTTTTGCCTTTGCTTTCGCTTTGACTTTGCCTTCACCGTTTTCTTTGCGCTGCTTTTGCGTTTGCGTTTCGGTGTTGTTAGTTGCGTTGGAAGTTGGAAATTTCAGTCAGAAGCGAACTTTTGCGAGTGATGGAAGACACTGCCTCTTCAGACCGGTGCCCAAATACAATAAATAAGTAACTAAGAAACTCAGTACTGAGAACGGAACAGCAATAATAGCAACAATTAAGAGCAGACATTCGGTGATTTTCACTAGATGCTACCCTAAATTTGGTATTTTATTTGCGATTCTCATTAGCTGGTCGATTGATTCAGTTGCATTCAGTCCGTTAATCGGTGATTGCTATTAATCGTGTTATTGTTGTTCTACGCAATAAATTGATTGTCATCGAATTGCTTTGCTTTGTTTTTGTACAAGTGCAGTGAGAAAAGTGCTAAACAACAAATAGGCAAATAAAAACAGGAAGCTACACTTTTTTGGCACTGCGTCGTCCATTTTGTCTGTTGTGCGTGGTGTGCCAGTGTGTGCGTGTGTGTGCGTGCGAGTGACTGAGTCTGTTTCCGGTCCAGTCAATCAACAGACTTGCTTGTATTTTGCACTCGTATTTTGGCCAAAAAGGACGCAGGACAATAATAGCCTTAAATCTGTCGAATCAAAGCGAAACGAAACGAAGCGAAATAAATAGGAAAGTAAAAACGCGCGCGCAACAGACGCCACGCCCCCCCGCCCCCATCGACGTCATCCTCCTGCTCACGAGCGGAAGCAAAACAAAAGGAAAACAGGACAGCAGGCGAAAAAGGAAGCGAAAGCAGAACAAAGGCAACGCATATGAGCTGAACGGCAGGATATAACCCCCAAAAAAAGTAAGTCAAGTGATGGATCAAGATGATAAGAAACCTTTCTCAATATGACATCATATCCATCCTAGCCGAAATACAGTGTTAACTTGGCCAAGAAGAATGCACGAAATCGAAATTCGAAATAGAGTGATAGCATTTTCACTACTGAAGGTGCAACAAGTTATGTGTTAACTCGAATATTTTTGAAGATCTTTTCAAGCCAAAAATTCCAGCTTGTAATCCGAGTTATTGAGGTCCGCCCGTAACACTAAGCTCCTTGATCCCCCAACCCCACGCAGACACAGACACTTGAAAACAATCAAACTGCTGCCCTTCTCGGGTTACACACACACACACATTTCTTGGTCTTCCATTAGAAAGACATTGGCATCGCAATCGCTTGGGTGTCGCGGGTTTTTCCTTTTTCGGTTTTCGCTACCTTCGTCCAAGTAAACCCATACAAGTGCTGGGCCAAATGGAAAATCTTAATTGCACAAGAGGCGCGACAACAGCAAAACCGCACCAACAACAACAAAAAAAAGGCCAACTTTAATGGGGCGCATCTGCGATCGAAAGATCAGCAGTTACCGATCCACATTACCCCAGAGTTCACACTCTTAACTTATGTTGCAATACCTAAACAATATAGCATTGCTAATTAGTTTTGAGTCACTTGCACTCTGGATTCTGTAAATGTCACAGCATCAAATTGATCGCGTGAATCACATCGCAGAGCCCAAATGAAAGTGCCAAGTTCAGAGTTGAATCATTGCCAGCACTTATCACATCCATAGAATGCGATCAGAGTTTGCCATCGATTCTCATCGATTCTAAGGTTTGGCAGCATGGAAAATCATTTGCGAGGGTTGAAACCGCGACACGCGATTTCTAATGGTGGTTTTGTTGCCCCACCCGTTTGGTGCTTCCTTGACGATGACGGTGACGTTGATGATGGGTGAGGTGATGGCGGCGATGGTGGTGGATAGCCATCCAGTGGACAGCTCGAAATCTGAATTTGAATGGCAGGAACAAAACAAAAAGGCAAACGGAGTGCATATTCTGCATACGTTCGCGTTTCGTGTGCCAGCATACATATATTAACTAATGAGCCGACGACCTCGGGGGTTGGACAACTGGGTGACTGGGCGACTGGGCGACTGTGGGCGGTTGAACCACGCACCACCCAGCCGAAAGCAATCCACTGTGCCACACGCACACGAAGAAAATTAGCATAATACGCAACACAATTAGAAAGATTTTCCGAAAAAATTTGAAGAGCTCTGTATCAAATCGTCTTATTATTGATGAACGTTTCTGGTTTTAATTTTGAAAAACATTTGGTTTTGCTCTTTGCTCTTATTTGTGATACTAAAATTTAATTAGCAATTATTTCTCTAAGTGCAGGAGGGGGTTTGTTTATAAGGTCACCCTATTTTCACGTACGAGTATTGCATCCATCTGCTGACAGTTCTCATGCTCATTTCCATAGCCATTTTCATGCCCATTTTCATCTTCATTCCGATTCCCGTTGCCATTCCCATTTCCCTTCGCCTTTCCATTCCCATTTCCATTTGGATTCCGATTCCGATTCGTTATTTTCTTTCTTTTCGGTATACAATTGCATATCCGGTTCTCCATGTGGGCGCCGTCTCTGGAACATCCATGGATCTGCATAGATCTCAACTGCTCCTCTCCTCTCTCCACTCCACACATTTAACTATTTATCTTTTTATTGCGGTGCAGCTTGTAGTGGCGCCGATCCACCGCGCTACTGTGTGATTGAGTGAGTGGGTGGGGCTGGATGGTTGGGCGGTTGAGTTAGTTCGGTTGGCTGTCATTTGTGTGCAATCTGTCATCGGACACTGTCATAAAGTAGCTGCAATGATCTGTCGATCCAATTCAAGTGGCACAGTTTGTTTACAGTGGAGAAGCCAGAATGCCAGACAGTTGGTCCCACTCGCATTTCCCCTTCGACGGCTGCAATCTGCCATCTTGAGTCTTAAAAAGGGAAAACCTTGTTAGCCGCTTGATTGGCACGCGACGGAAAATGAATGAAAATACTTGAAAAGTCATTTGCATTTCCCTGTCATTCGGTGCGAAGTTTTCAGCAATAAGGTGTTGTGCTTGAATACAATAAAATACGACTTGCATTGTGCAACATTTGAGCACCCAAATTGACATATTTCTTTCGAGCCTTAGATCGAATGGGGGTCAAATTAGCGATTCGATACGTTGCGATTCGATTCGTTGGCGATGGTGGGCAATAATGTTGCACAGAGCCAAAATAAGAGAGCTCTCAATTAACAGCATTGGGCTAGTTTTTGCGCCAGTTTCTCAGTTTTGCGCGAGTGTTAGCCATCAAATGTTAATGGTATTAGCCAAGCTTTCAATTTGCGAGACTGTGTTGGTTGCCGCTTGATGTTTTCGCTGCCTGCTTGCCGAACGAGAACATGCGACAATTCTGGCTTGCAAATGGCCATGGAAAAGCATGGAAAAACTACGAAGCTGAAGCTGCTCTGTCCACCGACCGACCAAAAAGCCAAAAAGAGCATGGAAAAACAACGGAGATACGGCGAACAGAAAACTGGCTAAAAGACGAGCGGCAACAATGTGGCCAGAATGCTGTTTGATGACCGCCGACGTTGCCTTAATACGCTCTAAGTTGGCTTTTACTTGTTTATTTGCGTATTTCGAGCAGAAAAAATGGTAATGGCGTTTCCCTAAGGGCCTCGTTAATTCACCTGACTATCCAGTTGAAGATCATCTGGCAATTTAATGACAAATTACCTTACTTTTAAATAGCAGCGACAGTCTGTTCTTGCTGATCAGGAAATATACCTATTCAAAGGTATACAAAATACCAGGTTTTTATTTAAATTTTGGCCATAACGATGCGTAAAATGGTCCAAATGTGGCATGTGATACCTCGCTGAGCTCGTCTTCCAATTGCCAATCGATTGGCACTCAAATTGAGAAAAAAATTTTTTTTGCCATTTTTCGCCAATTTTCAAAATTCAAAAATGCAAAAAAAAATTTAAAAAAATAAATTTTTTTAACTTTTCCAAAAAGTGATAGGGATGTTTAGCATTGGTAATTAGCCGTACAAAACAGTACTTCTTTTAGTAATATGACCATTTTTGGAGAAGTTATAGAGAAAAGCCCATTTTAAAATAACGAAATTTTTGCCAAATTCGTACTATTGATTTTTTTTTCAAAAATGGTCAGATTTTTGTCCATCTTTCTGAAAATAATTGTCCAAAAACAGAATGTCATACATCGTTGATCTCGTAATTAAATTTCCAATCGATTTGCATTCCGACTTTGACATTTTAGATTTGACCCATTTTTCGCAAATTTTAATGATGTTACCCCTTACCAAAAATGAAAAAAAAGTGAAAAAAATTAAATTTCTCAAATTCTCCAAAAAAGTTATTTGGTCTGTTGGCATTTCTTGTACGCTGCACAAAAAGTTGTAATTTATGAAAATACGACCTATTTTGACATAGTTACAGCCAACAAACTGATCAAGAAATGTTTTTCTTAGCTTATTGCAATATTTAAATAGAAAGTCCATACACAATCTACACACTCGCTTAAATGGAGCAGAGAACATAAAAATATTTTGGCCTTTATGATATCTTGCCAAATTCCAAACAAATATTTTCAATCGGAACCATCTGAATATAATGCTCCCGATTTGCTGGCTAGCTTGCAACTAAAAACAAAACAACAATAATTTACCCTTGAATTGCCCGGAAAGTCAGATCAACAAGTGGATTTTCCAGAGGCAAAAACTGGCACAATCTTTATGACCCTCCAATGCCGGCAAATCCAATCCGATACGATCCAAAGCTAAAGATGATGATGCCGATGGATGTGTGCCAAGCACATTTTGACAGATTGAGTAGCTTCTGCTTCTGGTGTTTCTCCAGATTTCACATATCCAAATGAAAATCTTGATTCAAAGTCACGAGCTATAATTTTTTGCTTCGATCTTTTGCCACACTTTTCGTTTGGCTGCGGGCCAGAAAGCTAAAAAATTGCCGATCTGTATTCGTATTACAATATGTACATATATCCAAAAGCACTAAATCGGAAAAATCGGGTGGCAGCAAATGCATGCTGCACATTGTAGTTGCAAATTGTTTATTTTTCTTTCGGTTTTTCGTGCGTGCGGAAAAACAAAATCAGCGTTCGTTTCAAAATAAACTCATAACATAGTGGTTTTTCGACTCCATTTATTAGCATCTTTTTCTATAGATTTATATATGTACATAACAATTTTGGTTATTTTCTCTGATTTCAGAACGACCAATTTGCGCAACCAAAAGTCTTGAGTATTCAACTGCTGCTGCAAACCGTATGACTGATTTTTCAATTTGATCAAAGCCTAGCGATTACCTCCCTAAGAACTTTATACCAGCTTACAAATACGAACATATACACCCGGATATCCCATTTGCATATTTGAATGGCACGGCAATAGCTCCGATTACCTTGGATTTACTATAGTAAAGCGCTAGCGAAAGATTTCCAACTCACGATACCGTAGATAGTGTAATCACACAGCTGGTCGAAAGTATCTACACATATATAAATACAAATATATATACAATATATATCTGATCTGATCTGATCCGATAGATAGGGAGGAGGATCGGGAGCGAGCGTGCTGAGCGAGGGGAAAGGAATGCAGCGGTGTCCCTACATTCATGAGATGCGCGAAAGATTACTGGACCAGCCGCGGGAGACACTTCAACTGGAGAACATGGAGCGGGCCAATTTGCTCGACAACCGCCAATCGGCATCCGAATCCAACCAGGTCGGCACTGTGGTCAAGGTAGGGGCCATCGATATACTCGCTACAAGGATTGCCCCACTCCATATACAATATATAATGCCATCTGATCATCTAACCAAATCGAAACACACACACAGTTTACACAACCAAGCCATTGTTTCACACGCCAAATTAACGAAATAACCATATGTCATTTAACTCTGATATTCAAAAAACGATCATGCTTACATTTATAAAATTAACACTATTTCATACAAAGATACATTGCGAACATCACTCATGAACATAATTGTATATACAATATATCGTAATGGAAATTAACCGAAAGAAGCTTGTATATTGCATATGAATATAAATATCCTTGAATATCCTTTTTTCTACGCAGTGTGTGTGTTGTTGTGTGTGAGACAGATTAATGACTTCTTTTTCAAAAGATTTTTCTCCCTAGCCAAAGAATTCGATACGGATCCGAAAACTTAAGTCATCAAAATCCTTGCACGAGTAACCGATTCGCCCTTTTCTTTATGTTTCTCGAAATCCAAATGAAAAACGAAACGAGCCAAAACATTTATGAGTAATATCATTTGCAATAAATTGGAATTGTTTTAATCTAAAATACAATATATATATATATTTGTTAATATCTTATTTTCGAAACGCATGTGAATGAATCTGAGAGGTTAAATGCCACAGAAATTGCTTTCAATTCAAAAAATCTTGAACTTCCAGTTGCAAAGAAATTAACTTAGAAACTTTGAGTGAATAACTTTTGATGTTTGTGTGGCAACCTCTAGAATTAACGTTGTGTATATACTTACTACCTTGTACATTTTGTATTATATGAAATTCCAATTTATTGTCGTCAATCGAGATGAGTCCTTCGCCTCGCAAACTAATCGCCAATGTGTTTTGTGATCCACTCCAACAGCTGCAGGGCGATGGCTATCACACGAGTCCTGCCCACCAGCGTACTCCACTAGTGCCGCACGATCTCGGCGAGGACTTCAATTTGGATTTCGACGACGACTTCCCGATCGATGCGCGCCGACCGAAAAATGCCAAGTAAGTGTGTTCCATGGCTGCTGGCCCATGTCCTTTTTTGCCAAAGTCCATGTCCTGTTCACCGCTCTATGTGTTTTTGTGTTCCGTGTTCTTCTGCATTCCATTTCCTGCGTTACTAAGCTTCCGTTTCACATTCCAACGTTCCAAAAAAAAAAAAAAACAGTAAATAAAGCATAAAATGTGCCAGAGATAGCAACCCTTGTGGAGATCTCTGCTTCTGCAATTCGTATTAACTTTTATGATCTGTGATCTGTGTCAAGTCCCACGTAGAACCGTAAATACCCTTTACTCGCAATTCGTGTTCAATTTAATCAGTTGGCAACCGTTACAGCGACATACATCCAGCGGTTCTCACGCGCCCACAGCAAAGGTCAGATTTGCTATTAATCATTTGTCCAAACCCCAAACTTAGTCGCCAAAGTCCAAACACATATATTGTATCTGTATATCGAACAAGTAGTACCCACATAATTCAATTTCTTTCTTCTACTAACCCGCGAATGATACTCTAGCTAGTTCGCTCTGAAACTTAGTTAATCTTTTCTATTACCTGCATTTTGACTTGGCTTCTTATAGCAGTAGTAACTCCTTTACTTAGGCCAACTAACCACAAGTACATATGCTGTACAACTCGAACACTAAAGACCATACGCTAACAACCGAAAATCTCATTAGGAGCCATAGTTTTAGGCAACTTCTCGGGTTTCTGGGAATTATGCGACGTTTGTACTCTGGTGCGCACATAAATCCAAAACTAAGTACTACATTTATCCGCTTAGGGAGTCGCAAAGACACATGGGCCAAAAAAAAAAAAAAACTCAGCCCAAATTTCATTCAGCTTTTTCTTTGTATCTTTATGGCTTTGTCTGCTTCTTTCTGTACTATTTTTTATTTTATTTTTTATTTTTTTAGGCATCCAGGGGATTATAGTGTCAATGAACTGGACGCAAGGCACATTGCCTTACATTTCCGATGGTGTGGCATCGTTTATTTTTTTTTTTTTCCTTCCACGAGCATGTTCTTCATTTCTTTGCTCCTCGCTGGTCGGGACATAAAACAAATAATAGGCGGCGGTAGTCATCCAAAATCGCTTATATGTACAATGCTGATGCCACTGGGTGGGTGCAGGGTGGTTCAGTTTGGTTCAGGGTGGTGCTGGGTGGTTTGGAGTTGCAAGCGAATTACGCAACTTGACAAACCGACAAAGCATTCCACTCGGCTGGCTGCGGCATGAACCGTCAGCGATGCATGCCAAGCAGATCAGTTGGCGTCTTGCACATAATATATACACTGGAAAAAAAGCTAGATATCTGTAATATAAGCATGACCATACAAAACATTAGTAATATGAATATGAAAGAAATTTCGGTATTTATATAAACTGTTATGATTCAATAAGATGATTCATGAATTACCTTATTTCCATTCGATGTTAATTTTGCTCAGTGCACTGCATCCCCAGCTCCATTCCCAACCCCGGGATGAGCTGCATTCGTGGAGCCCGTGGAACTACGGCTTTGTCTCCGCACCAAAGTGTCATTGTACGAATGACTTACATTCGTGAGTTTCTGCAATTTGCTAACAATATGTGCTGGCACAATGAGCGCAAAAGGAGAGCGTTGCAACTATCGATGCTTGGCATTTGGCCAGGGTTGTCAGCCACACTTGAGAAACACGGTCCTCGACTTGTTCGAGTCGCGAAGTGGCAGAAGTGCACAATGTTCCACTTGTTGTACATGAGAAACTTATCACTGCTACATTTCGTGCGGTGTACTTTTTCGTATTGATTCCGGCACCACTTGATCCATTTTTAAAAAATGCCCATTATCTATTCGTGGCACTGGCCCTGGCGAAAACATTGTCACTCGATTAGGCACAAGGCTTTTTTTGTGGTAGGCCCAAGGATCTCGGGGGCTGAACACCCCGATGTTTCATACTTTGTTTTAGAAGTACTAATTTAAGCACCCGATAAAGACCTCATCTGCTTCAGTTGCGAGAGGGTGGCCATAAGGTATAATTAGGCAAGGCCGGAGCAACCCTTCCACGATTTCCGAGGGCTGAATGGATGAAAGGCCACAATAATTATAGACCCAACCGGGGGAAGTGCTGCCAATTGTGAAGAACAACAAGTCGGAGATTTATTCGTGCTTTTGTTTTAGCTTTTGGGATAACAGGGGAATTACATAGCCAAGTGGTAAACAAGAATATTCGAAATATAATATCTTCAATTGCGCATTAACATCAGACAGACGTCTCATCAATTGCCAGGCTTTTACATCGCATTTTTTCACTGCGGAGATTAGTGAGTGGCATCTGGGTCACAAGTCTTCGTCTGGCGGGGATTTGGGACTTGGGATCCGGGTTCTGGGTTCTGGGTTCTGGGTTCAGGGTGCGGCTTCTATAGATTCCCCGCATACTTTTTGCGCCCGCTCACCACTCACCTTTTACCTATCGCCTGGTAACCCTCTACTTTCTTGCTTTTATGCCTCTTGATGCAACTACGTCGCAGTTGGCGATTTGCGACGCAAATCCTTAGATGCCGTGGCGTTACACTGAAAATTTAATTGAGTTTGGAAATGTAAAAACAAAAAAAAAGTACCTAAGTAGCCATTTTTGGTATGATTGGTCGCTCATATGCCTTACTGTCTTGTAATTTGGACTATGTTTTTAATCTGATAAAAGAATAGTAAAAAAATATAGTGAAGGATTTTCGCTCACTGTAGCCACACACAGTTTTTAATGCCGCCACTCCTCTGGATGACTGCAACCCCTTGTCGCACTCTGTGCACTCGACTCGACGTTCAATGGCTCGGGAGTTGGTAGTTGGGAAATACGATGGTGATGGGATGGGGCTGCTCTGTCGGCGAATGGGCAACCAAAACAGAATGCCGCAATGTTTTTGCGAACGTGCGGCACAAAACGAAGCGAGCGCTAAAGTTACGATAAACGGTAAAGGACGAAGCCGAAAACGAAGCCGAACTCCGAAACGCAACGAACCAGACAGCATGACGACGACGTCGCCTTTTACCGTAAGGCTCTGCCGCAGCGCACAGTGGGCCATCGAGTGGGATTTGTGGATAAAAAGAAAAGGAAGAGCAGTTGAAAAATTTGCTGGAAGAAAAGCTTTTGGTTTTTGTAATGTCTTATGTTAGTAATCATCTATATGAATATCCGAAAAACAGCATCCACACAACCACTGTGCCAAACCGTTGGTTTATCCGCGGGGTGGTGGTTGGGACGCTGAGTGGGTGGGTGTTTGGGTGGCTGGTTGGGTGGCTGGTTGGGTGTCTGTAACATGTCGCGAATAACAAAAACACCAGATGACGATAGTAAAATCAGTAGAGACAGGCCGGGCATCGTGGGTAATTGAGTTTTGGGCTGTTGCTTTTCGATGACTGATGGATGGTTGTGTTGGATTCTGTTCCGTTCTTCAGTTCCCCGTCAGCCCGGCTGATGCACTCTGCACATTGGCATGCCCGCTGATTGGCATTTGGCATGCCCCCACTGAAAACTTCAGGCTTTTCCCAAAGTGACCCATTTACATCGCGTGTGCGGCCAAAACAATGGGCCTCAGCTTTCTGATGCAAAATTCAATTAAAAGATACGTTTTGGGACAGGTCTCAAGACCGAGATGAGCAGGAGAATAAAAATGAATGGTTCACTTTGAAAATGTAGAGAACTAGATTTGCGGTATAATAGGCAAATTTTAAATTTCAATGTTTTGATAATATAAAAATTCAAGTCAAAAATGAACTAAGTAAATGGGGCACATTCGAGGAATATATAAACCCAAATGTACAATACTAACAAAAGAACACAAAAAAAAACCAAATGCAGGAAATCAAAAATGAGTTGAGCCACCAGCTTACATTCCAATCAAGGCCGAACAAAGCCCAGTGAATGCTGGATGCAAATCGCATGAATGACAAGCCTCTTTGGGGGCAGGACCCCCGACAGGACCCACAATGCGAATATAACCCAGCAAAACGGAGAGCAACAAGAGCAAACATCGCACATCAAGTCGCGCAGCGAAATGTGTCCTACTTTCTGGCATACTCAAAGGATATACTTCCCCTGCATCCTATCGAGAGCATCCTGCGAGCTACAGAAAGAGTGAACGAGGGAGAGAGAGAGAGAGCGAGCGAAAGCGAGAGAGAAAGCGCGAGGCGATTAAGGAGGGAGCACTGGCGAAGAAAGAGACGGGGCTACGCGAGGAGAAAGAGAGAGTGCGAGAGATTCGGCGCAGATTGAGGGCGGCTGCTGGCCGAAAAGGATGCTGGATTTATCCTGCCAGGGCCCGTTTCAGTTGTAGTTGGATAGTAAAGGGTCTTGGACGTATCGAGCGAATCGTTCGCCAGGTAGCCTCCAGAGTCCTACAAAACCATAAGTCCTCCAATCAGTTGAAATTTTTCTATGAAAAATCAAAACTCCTAACTGAAACCGAGGCTGTCATACCATTATTTTTTTAAGTTTCAACTTGAAAAGTGATAATCTCAGTGCTTCAATCAAAATGACACATTATCTGTGAAAATTACTGTGAAATCTATCGTGAAAAGCATTCAGTGCTTAATCAATGCATGATTTTGGTCAAATGAAGCAATTTGCAGCGGGGTTTATGTCATAATGCCAGTGATTTTCCGCTAACTACAGTTAATACTTTTGGCCAGGCCTCCAAAAAAAAAAAAGGAGGCTTTTAATGGCACCGGGCAATACACACACTCACACATTAAGCAGCTTATTATACACACAGGCGCGAGTGAGAGCGAGGGGGACGGTGAGATGCTGGGCGAAAGAAACAGCACGTTAGCTCTTAAGAACCTGAGCCCCGTGGACTCCAAATGCAGAGCGATACTATATTCCACATAGGTCCGTGTCCGTGTCCGTGTCCAATGCATACACACCAGCGCACCCGGAATCTGTGGGCTCCACAGGATACACTTTCCCCGCCGGAATGCGAAATGCGAAATGCCAAATACGGCTTTCAACTTTCAACCCCGAATCTCGCGGAGAGAGAGAGGTCACTGGGTCGCTGGCGCTCCCATCCGGGATGCAGTCCGTATCAAAAAGTATGGCCACGCCTCATTTGCCCATTTGTCAAATGCATTTCAAATGCGTTCCACAAGACTCCCAAGAATAAGAGAGCGGGACAGCGGGAGGGAAAGAGGGAGATAGAGAGAGAGAGAGGGAGGGAGAGAGAGGGAGAGAGAGGGAGAGTGGCAGATACATTTATATATAGGGATGCTCTCCAAGTCAAACAATAGTCGTTCTGTTGCATTCGAAAACCGAAAATAAACCTGCAAATTGCTTCATTTAGAGTTGCCGCAATACATAATTACGAACTGTGAAGTGAAATTGACGGATAATATAAAACCGAAAAAATAGTAGAGGTAACCGGCGCGAAGGACCAAACAATCCTATCGCCTATCGATAGAGAAATCGGAAATCAGATCGTCGACAAAAAAGCCAGCACAACGGAGACCGAAACGGAAACGGAAACAATGGGCGGCGGTGAAGTGAAGGTCGCTACCGTCGACGTCGAGGGCGGGGACAATATGGCCACCTTGCCGGTGTCCCGCTCGCATACCGCCGGCAGCACCGACAGCGCCGAGAAGAACAACGCCGCCAACAAGGAGATGGAACTCAAGAACGTCATGCCGCAGCCGCTGCAGAGGTGCGAAAAGCTGGGTGAACAAAGGCTATTGGGGATACTACGATAGTACGGGACATAGTACGGGAGACAATCTACTGATTAGGAGGGACAAACTGATAAGATGGACAAAAGTCCTGTCGACTTACTTATGTTTGGCAAGAAGTTCGCACGGAATGCTGCATAGCATTTATCTAGCATATACCTATCAAACAAAGTGGAAAGAGGGAAAGGTCTTACCATCCATGATTCAGTAATACCCCTCCTTGTGAGCCAGTCATTTACGCATTTGCATTCCAATCTTACTTCGTATTAAAGGATTTGGGTGTTAGCAGCAAGGCCATTCTCCAATTAGTATTTAGCTAATTCCTGTGTATAACAGCTTCACCCAAAACACTTGAGCACACTCACACTTACACACACAAACAGAGATAGAAACGCACACAGCCGCACACCTTGTATATAAGAAAGTAATATATACACTCGTAGTATGTATAGTACATAGGATATACATATATATATATATATATAACCAAATGTGCAGTCCCTGTCGTAGAGCGCCGTCTCACTCTCTCATCGTGGTCCTTCGAAAGATTTTGGTTTTTCTGTTGTATGCGCTTGCATATTCACACACCGCCCCCACTCCCACTCACCCTACAACCTATCTAACCACCCGCCGACCCCCCCCCCCTCAGGCTGTGTAAATCCATCCACTTAAGTTAGCATATAGTGTAACGAATTGGTTAAATACAATACTTAATTCACATCGAATCTTATAGGGTTTGCTACACGTTCAAGCCAAATCCAAATAAGTACAGTTTTATGCCAGCGAAAATAACGGTACAGGGCACATACGAAACCAATCCGATAACGGGACCCATCGAACTATGGTAATGTGACATATGAAAACCATGACCTAACCCAAGACCAAAGTACTCGTACTCCAGTTTCCCGAAATTCCTCCGTTTCATATTCTGCACACTGTCTGGGGTTAACTTCAATTGGATTTTAAAGCATGTATCTATCAGATACTTATATATACTTTTGCAAGTAAATCACGCCTTATTTCAATTGAATTCCCATCGAATACTCGCATTATACAATGCAAACATCGGATTTGATGCAGCTGGGGGGGGCCGTCACATGCAAATGGATGCTTAAGTGGGCTGGGAAAAGGGGGTTGTGTATTTAAAGCAGCCACTAACTGGGTCACCAAATACGCAAAATGCTGTGGGAGGCACCGTGGGACGCAAGCGTAGAATAGTTTCGATTTGTTGTCATAGAAAAGCAAAGCATTTCCAATCAAATTCGCACAATTAGTTAATATGTATGAGTTATATAGTTTACAAACCGATACTAATCAATTTGAAATACCTAGCAAACCGCAGTGACCACTGTGCAGTTCTGTGGCTAATCAAACATCAAATAGGGGCTAATGCAGGTCGTTTATGTTCTTGAGATGTCGAGTGAAAATGCACTTGAGTTTTAGTTGCATGTCAGACACTTTCTCACACCAACACACTCTCGCACACACACACAATAAGCTACTGTCTATGAAGAGGAACCCAAGCTAACGGGCGAAAAGTGGAAAATTAGCACACACCGCTGGAAGCGGGACAGTGGGTCAACTCGGGGGAGTTGTAGCACCGATTTCTGGCCAGATCTTGACACAGTTTCCGCACACACACACACACCACACACACACCACACCACATCACATATACGCGCACCCCGATTTTACTCTTTTGTACATACGAAACTGAGTTTTGAATATCTTTGTGAGCACTCAGAGAACTGACCATTGGGGTATCCTTTCGCAGGACATCGCTGTTCATCGTGACCAGTCTGGTGTACGCGATCCTTCTGATCGTCGTGTGCATTGCATACGTTATCAGCGATGTAACCACCCACCGACTGCCGGTTTTGTACTACGAGACATTCTTCACATATCTATACGGCGTCAGCATACTCTTCCTTCTCTACGTCTTCTGTTTCCTGCTGCAGGGTGAGTAAAATGATACTAACTAGATTTTAGTTAGCTGAAGGTGTCTAAAAGTTAAAATTAAGCAAGTGTGTGGATAAAGTCATCCTGCGGATGCAATTTATCGGAACTGAGCATCTATATATAAACTGTTGCCTACTTCTAGGCACCATTTCATAACTGAAGTGCATATGCCATCACTCATTTATTCATTATTCATTATCTTGTTTTGGCAGAGAGCTCTTGCTGCAATGGCGGCAATGGTGGCAGCAAACCGAAACCCCAGCCCAAGGAGAAGAAGTCGAAGAAAGCCAAAAATGCCGATCCGGCCGATTCGAAGGATGCGAAGGGCTCTAAGGACTCTGGCAAGGCAGCCAAGGGCGCCGCATATCAGGTGCGTACTTAGCTGATCTTTAACAATTAGAGATTCTTTTTAAACTTAAACAATAACGGTCTCTTGAAATATGTGTAACCTAATTGAGGGTTTCTTTCCTCTGTTATCTAAGCACACACTGGCCAAGTTTCTGGTTTGCTATCAGCCTCTTTTTTTTACAATTCATATGCTCTTAGCTTATGCTTTTACTCCAAATCCCTTGCTATAAATACGTTTAATAGATCTAAAGGCTTACTTAGTTCGTTGCCAGCTAAGCGGCAACAGATATTTTCCATGACCCAAATGGGTAGTTAAGCTATGCTAATTAGGTGCCAAGTGCTGAGGCCGCATCAATTAGTCAACACGCAGAGGGCTGTCAGTTATCCCCCACATAAACATATTATCTCTTGGTCCATCCGCATGCAGGAAGCACCCGTGGACGCCGAGGTGGCCGTCACTCCAAAGAATGTGCGCAAGCGCAAGACAACCCATAGTGATCTGACGCACGGCAGCTTTTTCCTGCGAGTGGGAGCCATTGGTGAGTGTGTGGAATTGGATGCGTTATGCACAGGGATATCTATTCAGGATATTTAACGACACACTGAACTGTCCGTCTGTTCCATAGCTTTCGGTTTGGGCGCCATGATCTATATTGGCCTGGAGTTTGGATCGTTCTTTGAGATACCCTTCGATTCGCCGTGTCATCACATCCTGATCGGCGTAAATCCGCTGCTCCAGATGATCTTCACCTTCATGCAGATGTACTTTATATTCATGAATGCCCGGGTAAGTGCAAAGGTCAAGACTGTGTGTCCAACTCTAAACTAAAACTTAAAACTTAAACTAAAGAACACTGTAAGCGTATGACTACTACCTACTACTACTACTACTACTACTACTACTACTACTACTTATACTACTGCTACCTACTGTTATTATCCACGGCTATTCCATACTCGTATGTTAAATGTAAAGCCATCATATGAACACGAATCCAACCAACCCAGCTCCTCCTCAGAACCCCAGCGAGGTTAGTTGCCCCAGTTTCCGTTACCGTAGAGCTCAATGAATGATTAGGTCGCGGCGGCATTTGGAGTTAGGTCGCGTTTCCGTTTCCGGATTCGGTTTATGTTTGCCTTGATCGATCTCAATCTAAATCTAAACCACGAACTTGTTATTGGCGTGCTAATTGGCAGTTTTGAGTTTAAGTTTTCATCCATTCGCATCTGGTATCTGCATTTGCAATTGCATCCATCGCCGATCACATCATCTGCCATATCACTCGCTTGCTTCTATCAATCTCTATAAAAACGAACATTGAAAGTGCCACAGACAACAGACTATCCGAAATCAAATGCCATTGGGCGCGCAATCTGATCTTCTTGATCGAATTGAGCCCTTCTACACAAAGTATTGAAACCTTAATTTTTTCAAATACCCAGCACCACACGCATTTCGAGCATTAAAAAAAAAAAAACTATCAGCCAGCCAAACAGCTCATTCATACAACCATTCATATTTATATTCATATTCATATCCATATCCATTCATACATGCATACTCATCCAAGCCACGTGCATATTCATTCTTTTTAAATAAATTTCGAAATTTTGCTACGTAGTTATTTAATGAACCATTTTTGTGTACATAATCCCACAACTCCGCCCCATTCGCGCGATCGCAGACTAGGCCGCCATTTCAGGTACGATATGCAACTCATTTTCTACTCTACTCTACTCTACTGTACTCACCACCTCCAACTCAACCTGTACCTGTACCTGTACCCGTACATCTGCCCCCCCATCAAATACTCATTTTGCCCACCTAACTGCTTACCTACAACCCTATACCAATATTAATGTCTACGATTTATATACACGAACATACATATGCTATGATATAATATGATATAATACGATATGATATGATAACCACAAGTCTAGTCAAGCTACTGTATCTTTAAGGGACATCCTTGGCGGCAGTTTGGTTTTTGTTCCTTCCGCCCACTGTCGCTGCAGAGTGGATATTTCTGGATATATCGATAAATCTATAAAATATATTATGTTAAAGAACTTTCCTATGATCTCAAAACAAAGAAAGGCATTTAAAACGAACTGGTTTCTGATGTTTATTTCATTTGGTTTCAGTTCTTATAGAATAGAATATGTACATATTATAATAGTTTCGTATGGAACCCTCTGCAGAGCCAGTGGCTTGCGGCTCCTTAAAAAGGAGCTGAGTTTTGCCCGTAATCTAATCTATATAAGTAATCAATGTAATCGAATTGATCGCCGTGAGACTCTTCGCCGTACTCAAGCGCCCCGCGCACATCTCTCTCTCTCTCTCTCTCTGTATATCTATCTCCATCTCTTGGATCTTGGCTACTGGATCTCCAGCTGAACATCCATCGCTTCAAGGTGATCGCTCGCTTTGGCCTGATGCATGTGGTGGCCACCAACATTTGCGTATGGATTCGCACCCTGGTTAAGGAATCGCTGCTGGAGATCACGATCTATCATCAGAAGAACGAGCCAGAGGCCGGCGCCTCGTCCATAGCCCACTCGATTCGTCAGCACGCCCTGCGGCATGCGGGCACCGTGCTGCGCACCCATGCGGGACCCAACAGCGAATTCGAGGTGCTCGACGGCGAGGACATTCTGCCCAAGGATGTGTACAAGAGCGACAATGTGCTATCCAAGCTGGTGCGCAATACCGTCGATGGTATTTCAAAGAGCCTGGGCATGGGCGGTGACCAGGCGCTAGACAGCAGCACCACCAGCAGCAGCACCACAACGACCACGCGAGCTCCGTTCACCACACCGAACTACCAATGGCACAGCACTACTATGGCCCGCAAGCTGAAGAAGTTTATCACCAGCGCCACCACCGCGGCCACAACGGCGGCGGGCAGCAGCAGCACCGCCAGCAGTACCACCACCATTTCACCGACCATCAGTAGCACCACCATTCCGTCGACCACCATCAGTAGCACCACCATCTCATCGAGCACCACTTTCAGTCCATTTAGCCCCTCCACCACCACCACCACCACCACCACCGCTGCCGCCCTGAATCTCGAGACCAGCGGCAGTGAATCGCCCTTCGGCGGCCTGCAGCGCATCCTCTCTAGCGCTGCGCCGCCGAGCCTGGCGCCAGTCGATGGGTTCGGTTCCGCTTCCGCTGCCACGCCCACATCCGGTTCCGGCGCCGGCTCATTTGTAGACTCCTTCCTGGCCAGCACACTAAGCCCGGCCAGCAGCACCGAGGGCTCGGCCAGCATTATGAACAACCTTTTCGGCCAGGGACCCATGGAGAATAGCTTCCAGACATACACCGATCTGGGCCACGAGGAGGCCACCGGTCTGGTGAGCTTCGAGAATCTAGAGAGTCTGGACAACATATACCCGGCGGCGCTGTCCTCCAATATCGGCACACTCAACTCCACCGCCTGCGGACGCATCGACATAATGGGCACCATTGTCTACGATTCGGCGCCCTACCTCTATCCGTTCATCATCGAGTATTCGCTGATCGGGGCGGTGGTGTTGTATGTCATGTGGAAGCACATCGGCCGCTATCCGGGCCGGATGAACGACGAGGATTTGGAGCATCGGCTGGAGGTGATGTTATCGCGGCGGGCGGTTGCCATGGCGCAGCAGGCGCGATCCGGACGCGTCGACTGCGTCGGCTCGTCGAAGGGCCTGTTCTTCGGGCTCCTGCTGCTGGTCGGGGCCCTCATCTGCCTGATACTCTTCTTCGTCTTGGTGCGCCATCAGCAGTTCTCGCTGTTGGCCATTTACCTCGCCGACGCCAGCCACTGCATCCTGATGGCGTTCGCCATTCTGGCCATTATTGTGGGATTCATCAGGTCTGGACGAGGAGTGACGGGTGTCGGGAGCAGGACTGCACAGAGCAAATTTATACCTAGAGGGGCTTGAATCGTATATATATACACGCATACACCCATTAATCTAAACATTATACTCACACATAATTGTCACACATTGATACTGAGAGATGGTATCTGATATCTGAAAATGGGTTTATGCCAGTAGTTAGCGAAACATTTCTCTGTGCAGTTCTCGCTTTTGCATATAAGCCAAAAACTAACCTTTCACCTTCCACCTTTTTTCAATCCAACAAAAGGGTCAAAAACCTGAAGTTCCGCTGCGAGGAGCAGTCCAATCTGAACGACATCTTGCTGCGCATCTCGGCCTTCGGCCTGTTCACCTACTCCGTGTTCAGCATTATCGCCGGTAGCCTGAAGGTCCTGGAGAGCGAGCCCAGCCTGCTGGTCACGACCACCGGTGGTGTGGCCGTCTTCCAGGTGATCCTGCAGCTGCTGTTCATCGCGGACGTGTCCCGCCGTCGCGTCCACCTGCCGGAGCACGACCGGAGCAAGCCGGGCCGCCAGATCGTCACGTTCCTTCTCATCTGCAACGTGGCCATGTTCGCCATCTACACATTCGAAGCTCAAAAAGTATTCGCCAATCCTGTAAGTAGATATGTACGTAAGCGAGACTGAGTTAAGTAAGACGATTAACGTTCTCGTTCTCTACTCGTTATTCGATTGTTATTCAATTGCTATTCGATTATTATTCGATAGATAGATAGTGGCCTCGTTCGTTGTGTACTTTGCATGCGCATTTCTTCTATTTAGTTTACTGAGAACAAGAACACCAAATACCATAGCATACGCCTGTAATGCGTCAGTACACACAGATACATAGTTATCTATAAGATATTGTTTTAGCTTTTGTGTCTTGCTGTCTTCTTCACCTGCATGTCGTTGATGTTTAACACCCAGGTGGCCCGATATTTGAGCAACCTATTAACGCCTCTACTACTGCACATGCTATGCCCACAGGTTCAGCTGGAGTTCTACGGCTTCGTGCCCTGGTCGATCATCCAGCGCATCACACTGCCGCTGTGCATCTTCCATCGATTCCACAGCGCCGTGACACTCGCCGAGATCTGGAAGACCACCTACAAGGCACGTCTGGAGTAAGGCGATGCCTGGATCCCGATGTCTATATAGGCCGATGATGGGTGGGAGTTATGAAAATGCACCAAAACCAAAATGTAGCGAGCCGAGAACGCGAACGGAAATCAAGTGAAGAGTTAGGTTCTAATTACGTACTAAACATATATGCATACTACATATAATATATACATTAGTGCAGATATGTACGAGAGCATATTATGACGTTTTTTTTTTTGTTTGAGGAAACCAAAGCGAAACGAAATGAGTAACGAAACGAACGAAACAATCGGACCAATCTGCGCGATTAACAATTAACGATTGCCAACCGATAACGATTGCAGGTCGCTTGTTCATTTCCCCCCACCACAAAAACACTTTCCTTTTTTACTTTGTTAACTCGTGGAGAACTTAAGAACCTTAAGATCTAAGTCATAGCGTTTACAGTTTAACGAAAAACTTAGAACCAAGAACCACGGCACATGTTTTTAATCTGATTTACGTATTTAATTTAGTTTTAGTTTAGTTTCGCCTCTAACACGCTGCAATATCTTGTTACTAAATCGAAACTACAAGTTAATATTAATTTCATAATTGTTTAACCATTATCCGCTTCGGCAACCGAAACCAAAACGAAATCGATTAAAAAAATTCACATTACAAATAAGATGGAAAATATTCTGAAAACACAAAACAAATGGTTGTTTACTTTTCGCGTGTTTTTCGCGACTGCGAATGAGGGGAAATCCCCGTGACTATACACTGAAACACAAAACAGGGACACACAATGATGCAATGCCATGAAGAACGCGGCCACAGGAAACGGAAATGAAACGAAACGGTAACACAGCCCGGAAACGGAAACGAAATTCGATCTGATCTGACTTTTCCACCAATCGAGAACAACAACAACAAGAACAACAGTAACAGCCGAACAACAACAAACTGTGATGAATTCATATGATTTACTGGTATAATTTGCAATTCGATTACATTTCTGTTCCCGACTTGATTTAAGCCTTTAAGCCCTTTCGTTTTTTTATTCTCAGCCACAAGTCACTAACTGAGTCGACAAAACTTTTGTAAGAATTTAGAAACAATGGCGCTAAGACAACTTCATGGCCAATTGTAAAAACAAATTGCCCGAAACACCATTACTAAAAACAAAATAATACAAAAAAAAAAACCCAAAGAAAACAAAGAAAATTGTGGCATTTAATGGCCAGAAATACAAAAAACCACAAAATAAAAAAAAAAAACATTTTTAATATACATTATATAAAAGTTTATAAATGTCCATTTTTTGATTATTAGTAGTGATGTTAAAAGAAAAAACATAATTAACGGTAAAAATAATAATATGTATGTATGTTATAGCAGAGAATCGGATAAACCAAACCAAACACAAATTCTTAAGCAACACTCGAATGAAAAAATGAGAAATTGCGAAGCAAACGAATAACTTTCCAAGTGAAATCCCCGCATTTATGAATGAAAATGAATTTTTAGCTAAAGCGATATGGAAAACAAAATGGGAGTCATTCTGCCGATGATGATGACAGGTAAAACGGATAGGTACGGAGAAACCATTGACAAGCATCAAATTGTTTACAATTTACAATGTTAAAAGAAACGAACATTTTGAAAGATATATATGCCACGTATATCTATAAATATATGTATACTAACCCACCAAATTCAAAGTATTTCAACGTTTTATACAAGGAGACGATGCGCAAGACAAGAGATCGGGACAGCTAACCCCCTGTCCTGACCCCTGACCACTGACCCCTTTGAAATCCAAATACCCAGAGAATCCCTCCATCTCTCTCTCTCTCTATGAAACCATTCTACACCCATTCACACTCATCCACATTCCCATTCCCATACCCATATCAATTCCCATTCGAAATACAGCTGCAACTCGAGTCAGAAGGCATCAGTTTGCTAAAAGACCAAAGAAGATAAACGAAACGATTAATTGAGAATCCGATTATAATCTGTAATCATAATCCAGTCTGCAAGTCTATATAATGCATGTTAACTGTAGGCGCGGGGAGTTCAACAAGAATACGTATTCAATACTCGTAATCCAATCAAATGTAATGTGGTAGCAAGCTAGGTAAACCAAGCCAAAAAATCGAACAAACCATAAGTAGTTCAGCACACGCTCAGTCACCCAAGCGGATCTGGATCTGGATCTGGATCTGAATCTGAATCTCTGATCTGAATCGTAGGATCCGTATCGGGGGAATCATATATCCAAAGTTTGCGAATCAAATTCAGTTTGAAACTTGTACTTGCGTAGGCTCTTAGAAATTGTACTTGAATGCATACGCTACATAAATCACAGACATATATATTTAACTATGCGTATATATATAAATATTTATTTATTTATATATATATATATATACATATAATGCAAATAAATTCAATTGTTTTTTCCTTAACATTTAGTTAAACGTAAGATCAAATCATATTTTATGCCGTACAACCGAACAGAAAAGTGAGCAGAAAGAAATATTTATTAAATGTTTCAACTAAGTTGTATAATTATAAGTGAGAGTTTACATAATGGAATTATGTATCTGTATCTAAGCAAGAACAAAAAACACTGACAACATTTCGGGCGAGCGCGTCGATGAAAAACGAGTTGGGAATTCGAGTAACGTTAAAATATTCAGACAGAAACTTAACGCACAAGAACAAACAAGATCAACACCAAAGCAGCAGCTAAATCCCATGAAATATACAAAACTTAAAGAACCGAAACAAAAAACATGAACAACTTATATACTCGTAAGTATATAGACAATTTCAATAACTGATAAATAAATATATATATATAAATATATATATATATATACAAAGTGAAAAGCAAAGGCAAAAAGCAAAATTTACATGCATTTCAAATACATTTCCCATAACCGCATCAACTAAACCAGAAATCAAGTAAAGTAACAATTACAAACGAATTAAAGTGGATAAAACGATTTCGCGATTCGACGAATGCGAATGAATATTATAAATTATAAATTACAAATTATGAATGTGCGAACGCAAATGCTCAGCAACAAGAAACAAGAACAACAAATTCAAACAAAAAATTGTAAGCCATTTTTTAATCATTGTCGCATTTAAGAAACGATAACAAAAAAAAAAAAAAACGAATACAAAATTCAAGCGCGATTCATTTTGTTCAACAACACTCAACAAAAAATACTCATGCCACACACAAGCGAACACACATTCACCATATTCACCACATTCACACTGACATTCACTCGATACTGAGTTCATTGCATAACGAATACCAATTGAAATACAAAACATTGAGTAAAAATTTGATGGTAAACGAAGTAACGATGACATACAAGTAATTTTAAATTGAATAAAAATTAGTATTAAATATGTACAACAAATTTTCAAGTTGTTTTATTGACGGGTTAAAACAGTTAAAAGCAGATTAAATCGAACTTTTTTCAAAGACACGATTGGATTTAACTTACAACTAAGTAACTACTGACTACTAACTAAAGTCGATCAAAAGGTTGGACTAGCCACATTCAGGTTGACCTGAAAGCTGGCCCAGCGATAGTCGCGGCTATCCGCATCGCGCACCAGGCACATTAGCGGCGGCTGTTTGCGGTTGCCCTTAGATGCTGGGAGCTCCTCGATGAGCTGCTGCAGGCCGGCGGGTGTCACATAGCCCACTGCACAGACGAGTGCCTCCGTGAAGCTGAAGCCGGCCGTGCTCACGTAGCCAAACACTTGGCGACTACACTGGCGACGCACACTGTCCCGCAGCTCCGCCGGATCGGTGGGCAGCCACAGGCGGCACATCTCCTGTAGTTGGCCACGTACGAGATGAGCCGTATTCGCTGGCCGTATGTGGACACGTTTGGTGGCAGTCTCCTGAAGGCGCCGCTTCTCACGCACCCTTCTCGATCGCAATCGCTTCAGCTTTAGCTTGTGACTCTGGCGTAGCTCCTTGCGCAACTGTTCATTCAGGTCCGGTTGCGTTGGCTCCACGTGAACGGGGGCCTGGTCGTTGTGCTTTAGCTGTCGCCAGCGCTTCTTGTGATCCGCCGCCGTGGGCAAGCAAATCAGGGCGTTGTCCTTCACATGGCCACGGGATAGCAATTGAAGTTGAATCTGTATGATGGCGTCGTCGGGCAGAGTCTGTGGCAGTGGGCTACGATGTCGAATACTCTCGACAATCTCCTCCAGCTGCTGGCGATGCCGCAGCACATAGAACGATGATCCCTCGCTCGCAGAACTGAATGATGCACGCCAGTCGCGCACTAGATGCCTCCAGGGTGCAGTAAACGGACTGACCACGGCCAACTTTCGGTAATTGGTACGCTTATTGGGCGGCATACGGAAATACCGGGCACGGAGCTCATCCGCCGAAGCAGCAGCTCTTTGAACTCCTAAACAGATGCAAAGTGAGATGATTAAGGGAATATAGAATACGCCAGAGTATAAAACACTTTTTACCCGCTAATGTATCTGGCAGATGTATTTCGGCACCTGCCTCCCTAGCCACCGAATCCAGTTCCCTCAATCCGCCGGGTCTGGCGCCCCACATGGTGAGTGTTAGCCAGAGGGTCATGCCGTATCCTGCCGGTGCAATCACATCCCAGCCGCAGCCGTAGCCCAATCTCTTGTATCTGGGGTCCTGAGATCCTGGTCTTTGAATAAGTATCACGGGAAGCGCCTGCATTTGCTGTTCGAAGGCACATGGAGCTCCTGGCACAACGGCATGTTGTTCTCGCAGCTGGTCGTACTTGTGCGCGGACATAATGCCTTTGGCCAGCCGCTCTCTCGCCTTCTTGCTCCACAGAGGACTCTCCGGCAGACTCTTTGGCTGATTCATGAGAAGATCGCCGGCGGATAATGGTGGCTGTTCCATTTTGCCGACTGCTTTCGTACGCTTCTTGGGCCGCTGCAGGCGCGGATCCACTACAAGGTGGGCCATCACCAGATTGGACAGCAGTTCGGCGGGCGAGCTCAGCTGCAAGGCTGCCTGACAGTAGTTGGCTTTATCCTGGAGCTCCTCTTCTCGATGCGGACGTAAGCTGGCAAAAAGAACTTTTTGGGCTCTAGGCCCTGTCAAACGGAAACGATTAAACTCCCGCTGCAGCAGTACCAAGTGGAGAGTGCCGTCGGAATTGAAGTAGCTAGGCTGTGGATCGAATGCTTTCGTTTTTGTCCAGAAGCGCAGGGGCCTCTGTTCAGGCTTCTTCTTCGAGTTTTTCTTGCCAGGCGATGTTTCCTTGGACAACTCGACTGGCTCAATCTTATCCACATCCATCTTTTCCTCAGTCACAGCCTCGTTTAAAGGCAGCTTTTGTTGCCTTGTGGATTTCAGCTGGAACACGCTTATAAGCTGATTTAGAACAGCTTGAGCGCCACTGGGATGTAGCCACAGCCAGAGCGTGTGATTCGTCTGTTTCTCATCCTCCTCCTCCCGCCGTGGCCGCCACATAAAACTGGCCCGCTGCAGGGCTCCATACGGATAGCGGCCATCCTCAAATAACTCCACGCTGCCCTCACGTCGTCCGCTCAGAAAAGTCCGGGCCGTGATCCCAAGGCCACACTGCGGACTTGTTAGCCGGGCGAATCCCTCGCGTAGCATGTCCAAGGGTCCCCGCAACTCCACGCAACCATAGAACGAGATGTCCTGCAGCAGGCAGTGCTCGGCGCTGGCGCGATAGCAAGCGCGGTAGGTCTTGTCGCAGCTGGCGTAGGGCAACCGGTGGCCCCAGCGGTCAACCATGTGGAATCGCTTCGCGTGCCAGATGTGCGTCTCCAGCCAGACGTGCCGCCTCTGCCGGCGCACGTACTCACGCATCAGATTCTTGGGTCTCCGGCGGTACTTCCTCGATGGTCGTTTCCCATTCACCGGCTGGTTGCCGCTTTTGCCCATTTGGGACTTGTGCGCCTGTCGGTACTTGCGCGGCAGTCGCTTGGGATGGTGCGACATGGCGCGGCGGCGCATGTGCTTGGGCAGCGTCTGGAAGATTAGCTTGCTGCTCCGCTGCGTCGTCTCCTGGCAGTCGGCCACCAAATTGCGAATCTCCTGCAGCGCCTCGGCCGCATAATGGTACGTGGTCACGTGCGACGGCAGTGTGACCCGGCCGCCCAACGCAGCGTCGTACTCCACCTTCTGTGTGCTCATCGGGGACTAACTAATTTGGCCAGGATCCAATGCATCCAAAATCAAAACAAATCGGCGGCACGTGTGGCGGTTTCTTGTGAAACGATCTGGCAGCACTGCTCGATTTCACTAAACTCCCTGCACTCATCGATGTTGTCGCACCTATCGAATTTCGAGTGGCCTATCGATTGCGCCCACTATCGGCGACCACTAACACCAACAACGTTTCAGAATTTGCTTGCGTTTTGTTTCGACGTCGAATTCAATATTCAATATTTCGTGTATTTTGTGTTGTTTTCCCTCAGATAGCTAAAAACAAATCGATATGGTGAGTGCAGGCTGTTTATTGCGGCGCTGTTTACTGTTTACGATCGCACTGGAAGTGCGCTTTCCGGCGCCTTTGGAAGCCAGCACTCAAGTTTCCTTCATTGTTTTCCTTTCTTTCCCCTCTCTCTCTCCCCGCAGGCAGCTTATACCGAGGATCAGTTGGCTGGTGAGTTGAATCGCACGAGGACCAGACGGGGTCAAGTACCAGGAGTCAAAAGTCGGGCAAATCGCATATATATATATATACAGATATATATATGTGTATAGTATTGATATGTGCGCTGGCACCTAGCGCCCTCTCCCTCCCACTCCCACACAGCATTGGAATGCGGGAAAGCGATGGCACGTACATTTGTGTGGTGTGCATGAATCATTGATAAAGCAAATACGCTGGAAGGCAGACGGCAGCCATACGAATACGATCGTGACTCACCTAAAAAGCGGCGAGAAAGTCCCAAAACCGAAACACTGCAATACCCTGTCCAAAATGCTTTAATTAAGAGCAGCTGTAGGCAAAGTTTGACGTGATGACTTCGAAAGACATCCGAGATCAAGCTGACAACACATATCGAAACTGTGCTACTTTTGGGCTTTGATCAGCAGATTATGTTCGTCCAAGGAATAGCTTCATAGAATAGCGACACACGGCTGTGTACCAAGTTTCGCATTAATATCTCTTGATAAATCCGAGTTCTTTCGGTTATCCGAAACCCACACCAAGTTAATTGATAATATGCATAGCAGGCAACAAACTTATTCGACCATCAGCTAGTTAGTTTCTGCCAACAAGCTAGTGCTAGTCTTAAGCTAGTGTAAACCAAGTTTGTAGGTCATCATAAGAGCAGTTATTGTAAGACAGAAACTGGTCGCTTATAATCATAACCAACACCTCGGTATGAGTACAAAAAAAAAAAAAAAACACTGTTTAAGCGAAAGGAAGTGAGCGATAAAATATAGATAACAGAGCGGTCTAATGGGATAATCACCCGGTTTTCTGACTCGCCGGCTGCTCGTTTCAAATAAAACTGCAATTGCAGTTGCAAAAACCGAATAGCCATGCGATAAGAAGCCAGTCAGTTGACAAAAAAAAAAAAAACCAGCTTCCATTTACGGAACATCACCTTCTCTCTAAGTAAAAATGCAACACGATTTCGATTCCATGGCGAATCAAATCGAATCGAATCTTTACGCAATCCCCTCGTTTAACCTAATCAAAGTCAATGGTCTCTGATAATTCCGTCATGCTGGATTCGTGACACTCTGACGTCAGCGTTCAACCGCATATGCCTATGTACGAGCCATATACCATATATTTATTTTCCAATTCCAACTTACCTTGTTGCAATCTTTAGCCAGCCGTCGACGTTTTGTCATTGCCTAAAATGGACAAAAATGTGCTGGATTCGTTTGTTTTTATTGCCATTTTTGGATCTCGTATTCGCATGATAACCGAACACATCCCAGCAATTCATCGAATGGTGAACACTCTAGTGCTCAGATCTTTAGAGGATCTGAAAACAAAATATTGAGCCCAACCACAATGTTCTATTTACGCACGTAGATCGCAGAACTTTTGCAGCTTGGTTAACTTACACCATCACTTGCTTAAATCCAACTGCACGCGAAATGGACTTGCGATGTCACGCCTCGAAACGAAAAACTTTGAAACTTAGGATTTCTGGGTTGTTTATCTTACTTGCAAGCAGGCAGTTCCCGGTAGAGAAACGAAGTTTGCCAGCGACGTGAGGGTATACCATGGCCAAGGAAGGCGGAGTGGTGGCTTGCATCGGAGCCGATCCGATCCGCTTCGATCCGATGGCCAGCCAAATCCGGGCAGGCGGAGTTTCAGGCAGTCAGTAGCTGGCAAAACGGTCATCGGAGTGGTTCAATATGTATTACTATACGGCGCATGTGAAGCAAACCTTTACCACACTGGAAGGTGATCCATTTAGCCATTTAGTGGGTGGTAGAAAGCTATAGTTCCCCCTCACATTTCCATACGTTTATATGTAGTAGTTATGTAGGTATTATATATTATATCCCTTATCGAAGGGTTCTTGTAAGTTGTAACGATAATAATTAAGATTTGTAAAGCATCTGCCAACAATCAGCACGCACTTTCCATTCGCAGAATTCCAGGAGGCCTTCAACCTGTTCGACAACCGCGGAGATGGCAAAATTCAGCTGAGCCAGGTGGGCGAGTGTCTGAGGGCCCTGGGCCAGAACCCCACCGAGTCGGATGTCAAGAAGTGCACCCACCAGCTGAAGCCCGACGAGCGCATCTCGTTCGAGGTGTTCCTGCCCATCTATCAGGCGATCTCCAAGGCCCGCTCGGGCGATACGGCTGATGATTTCATCGAAGGACTGCGTCACTTCGACAAGGACGCCAGCGGTTATATCTCCTCCGCCGAGCTGCGCCACCTGCTGACCACGCTGGGCGAGAAGCTCACCGACGAGGAGGTCGAGCAGCTGCTGGCCAACATGGAGGACCAGCAGGGCAACATCAACTACGAGGAGTTCGTGCGCATGGTCATGAGCGGTTAGGATCAGACCGATTCTAGCTGTTCAACTGTCCAGCGACACGACAATAGAAGCAACGCTATATCCAACACAATACAACACACCAACACTAAACACACCTGCCAAGCTACACATAGATGAGCCGTTCATTCCGCCAGAAGTTCCAACTCCGTGATTCCAACTTAGCCATTCTTACCCCGGCATTAAAGCATTCAAAACCAAGGACAACGACCAAGGATATCGAGATATAACAAATACAGGGGAAAGTGCTTAACACAAGCAGCTAATAACTGAAAACTAAAAACTAAAACTACGAGATTGGAGCTATTCCCACTTCCAAAATTAACCAACGATGTAGACATAGATTCATGATTAACCATAACTAATTACCGCGTCTGTGAATGTGCGTATTATTCTAAAATTGACACTAGAAGGTTAATCAGTAATTATCAACTAGTGCAGTCGTTCTTTTGTACCAATCACACTCGATACATTTATATATATATATATATGAATTACCATAGTATACTTCAATGGAAGGAAGGAAAGCCAGAGTATCACGAAAAAGTATTTCTAAATTAAAGCTGATATGCGTCGGTGGCGTGTGTCCGTATTTAAATGCGCATTTTGAAGTTTTACATGTTTATTTTTTTTTAAATAATTTAATATTTGTATTTAATAAATAATGAAATGAGATCCAATGAATGTGTAGGTCTTTTTACAAAAGAAACGTACTTAAACTATTAAACCAATTGAAACCTTAGCTCTTGTTTTTATTTCTTGTTGAAAGCGGATGGCAATCAAATAAATGGCTGCTTAAAATTACGACTGATGCAAATTTTTGAAATATTTAGGAAACTTAACTGAAATTAAGCAAATTGTTTGTGGTATTTTTTGCGAGCTCTTGTGCTCTGAGCTTTCGGACATTTTTAAACTGATTATTAAGTGAGAACCACTGCATACTACAGTATTTACAAAACAATATAATGTAGTTTAGCTATCAATAAATTCAATAAGCTTACTATAAAGTTTATCTAAAGTTATAGTCATTTAAATTTAGTATTCTTCCGACTTTAATACCGCGCTAATTTTCGCCAGTCTGGCAGCTCTGCTCGCTCGGACAAAATTATTTGTATACTTTACTTAATTGGCTGCATTCCTTAATTATTCGCCGCCTACTTAGTGGCTTTTGACCAAGTGGCCTGCTAATCCGAGGGAGGATGCCCCGGAACACGGAGGCGGGCGCCGGAAATGCGAATACCGGTGGATCCGGCGGAGTAGGCGGTGCCCCCGAGCCCAGTTCTCCGGTTCAGAAGGTTTGGAAGCCGGAATGTGAGTGGAGAAGCACCTCGTATGCCACCCACAAGCTTATGATATGACTAACCATCCCCTTACCCATTTACCCGCCCACGCACAGTGTACAAACTGCAGCTGGAGGCACCGGCTCCATGTCCACTGCGCTGCCAGCGAACACTGCCCCTTCCGCCGGCGAAAAGCACGGCTGAGGCCGTGGAGGCCAATAACTTGGCGGGCAGGCTATACGGCTCCGAGTACCATGGCCTGATGGGCCACCTGGAGGCGGAGCAGCTGCTGGCCAATGCCCGCGACGGCAGCTACTTTGTACGCCGGAGCCCCCAATCCGATGGCTACTACACGCTTAGCCTGCGCTTCAACAAGCGACCCAAGCACTACAAGCTCCTCTATAAGCCCGGCGTGGGACACTATCTGCGCGGCCAGGACAAGCGCTTCGACACGGTGCACGACATGGTCGCCGACGGGCTGATCAACTTTCACATGCAGCTCCACGCCAGTCCCATCATCCAGCAGATTAACCAGCAGACCAAGAACTGCTACCAGCAAAGCCCATACATGACCTTAAATGGCCGGAAACTTAGGGCTCTGTCCAATGAGCTGGGCAAGGCCGCCGCCAAGGAATCGAAGGAATCGCCAGCCGAGGAGAAGGAGCAGAAGCAGGAGGAGCCACCGCCTCCAGCCGTGGATCCCATGCCGCTGGTCTACGAGAAGCCGCATCACTTCAAGGTGTGTGTTCAGACATAAGAAGCCAACTATAAAGGATCATAGCATCTAATGGAAGATTCTGATCCAAACAGGTGCACACGTTTAAGGGGCTCAATTGGTGCGAGTTCTGCGCCAACTTCTTGTGGGGATTCACCGCCCAGGGCGTCAAGTGTGAGGCGTGCGGCTTTGTGGCGCACAGCAAGTGCTCCGAACTGGTGCCGCCCAAGTGTGTGCCGGATCTGAAGCGCATACGCGGCGTATTTGGCACGGATCTGACCACGATGGTGCAGCTGGAGCCCCACCACCAGATACCCTTCGTGGTGCGCCGCTGCGTGGAGGAGGTGGAGGCCCGGGGCATGCTGCAGGAGGGTATCTATCGGGTCTCCGGCTTTGCCGATGAGATCGAGGCACTCAAACTCGCCCTGGATCGCGAGGGCGAGAAGACGGACATGTCGGAGACGGCGTATGGCAATGTGAATGTGATCGCCGGCACACTGAAGCTCTACCTGCGCCTACTGCCCGTGCCGCTCATCACATTCCAGGCGTATCCCAGCTTTATGGCAGCAGGACGTGAGTTTTATGGTGCTATGCTGCACCTCATCCCATGCCATTCACATCTATCTATCTCTCTATCTATTTTGATCTGTTGCAGGCACCGGCAAGCAGGCCGAGCAGCGCCAGCTCATGGCGGAGGCAGTGCGTCGCCTGCCGCCCGCCCACCACAGCTGTCTGCAGTACATGCTGGAGCACCTGAAGCGGTGAGTGTGACTGCCAGCATGGTCAATGCGATCTTAAGTAAAAAAAAAAACCTTCTGCCCGCAGGGTGGCCTCCCACTACGCCGTTAACAAGATGAACGAGCACAATCTGGCCACCGTATTTGCGCCGACCCTGATTGCCACGCCCCAGCACATGACCAACCTGACGGAGGAGATCTTTATGCTCTCCTCGCTCATCACCCACTGCAAGACTATATTCGCCACATCCTGAGGACGAGGTCATCATACCATGCTGCCCATACCAAGCCAATAACTAACTTTATCATCAATTAGAGGAGCACGGCCAAGCGAATCGCGTCTGTGCCCACCTGTCTCTTTCGAAGCGAATCCTTAACTTCCACCAAAAAAAAAAACTTTAGCCTAAGATCAAAATCGATGATTTTTATACAAACATTTATATGAAAAAAAAAACAAATCAACCAGTAGAAAAAAACGAATTTAGCGATTTTTCGAAATATTTTTGCGCTAATTAAATATGCGTCACAATAAAAAAAAGGATATTTATTATACATATATACAAATACAAATTCAAATACCTATGTGTATTAACTTGACAAACTTATTTGCTCGCTCGTTATTTTTTTTTTTTGCTCGTTTTTTTTTCGCTTTTTTTTTAACGGGGCAGGCGTGTAATTCGCTGTAGCACATTTTTCCTAACGATTAGCAAGCACCGAGTTTTCCTGTAAGCGCAAGGCACTAGCCAAAATCACTTTCGTTTCGAGTTCATAGAGGCTAGTCGAATTTACTGATTGTGCTCCTGAATATTTTTCGGAATATTTTTTCTGATTTTTGTGCGCGTTCTGTTTTTTTTTTTTGTTTTTTGCTTTTTGTGAAACAAAAAGTTACATTGTGCGCTGCCCCAAATTGTTTCGAACACAAAGTTGTTGTGAATTGAATTTGTTTTGCGGTTTTATTTCGATTTGATCAAAGCGAAAATGGCAAACGATTCGGATAGAAACGATGGCCGGGAGAATGGCAAGAAGAACAACAAGAACAATAAGAAGAACAACAAGAAGAAGAACGGAATGCTGAAGCCGCTTGGTAAGAAGACCGAGAAGATTGAGAAGAAAATGAAGGAGATCAAGTGCCACAAGGCGCACTTTAACGAAATGACCGACTGCTTGCATAAGCTTTTGACTCCAGTGACGCCCAGTAGCATGACCAAGAACACGTGAGTCCTCCTTGCCGCCATTTTAACTCTAACCTTAAAAAGTTTTTTTTTTTTTTTTTTTGGACATTGACATTAATTCGTATTGGCATGACTTTCATTTTTTTTTTTTTTTTCGAAATCACGTAGAAACGTCGAGAATCCCAATAATCTGGAAGAAATGGACGACGGTAATGCTGCTGACTCTGTCGTCGCCATGGACGAGGGCCAAGATGATGCTGCTACTGGTGGAGATGGTGCTGCAGTTCCATGCGCTGGTGCTGCAATTGGTCGTGATTGGAATGCAGTTGCAGGTGTTGGTACTGGTGCTGGTACTGGAGGAGATTGGGTTGCAGGTGCTGAAGCTGCTACTGGAGGAGATGGTGCTGCAGTTGCTGTTGTTGGTGCTGCAACTGATGGAGATGGTGCTCCATTTGCAGGTGCTAATGCTGGTGAAGATTTGGCTGCAGTTGCAGGTGCTGGTGCTGGTGCTGCTACTGGAGGAGATGATGCTGGAGTTGCACGTGCTGTTCCTGCTACTGATGGAAATGGTGCTCCAGATGGTGTTCCAGTTGCAGGAGCTGTTCTTGCTACTGATGGAAATGGTGCTCCAGTTGCAGGTGCTACTGATGGAAATGGTGCTCCAGTTGCAGGAGCTGTTCCTGCTGCTGATGGAAATGGTGCTCCAGTTGCAGGTGCTATTGATGGAAATGGTGCTCCAGTTGCAGGAGCTGTTCCTGCTGCTGATGGAAATGGTGCTCCAGTTGCAGGTGCTTTTCCTGCTACTGATGGAAATGGTGCTCCAGTTGCAGGTGCTTTTCCTGCTACTGATGGAAATGGTGCTCCAGTTGCAGGTGCTTTTCCTGATACTGTTGGAGATGGTGCTCCAGTTGCTGTTGCTGGTGCTGCTACTGATGGTGGTGGTGGCGGTGAAGGTCCTAGCACCTCAGCTGCTGCTCCTGGTAACATCCAGCTGGATGTGCAAACTTATACGCATTCCTTGTCATTCGTGCAACAGCAGGATGGCTCGCACGAGGTGTACACCTCTTGCGACCTGGTTACCGATGAGGAACAGATGGCGCCCATGCGCGAGATACGCGTCGAGGATGGCGAACTTGTGATTTTAGCCGGCGATGATGGGGTGTACCATCGTCCCGATGACGCTGTGATTCTCGAGGCCGAGGATGATCGTATCTACGTTGTCGGTGCTTTGGAGCGTAATGTTAGATACGTCCACGCCGAGGTCGTTCAAGAGGGGAACGAGGATATGGCCCAGGACCCACCGGTCGAGGATTAGGAGGATTAGCGTGTGAACGGAGAGCGTCAAGCCGAACTGCCAAATGTGCTAAATATATGAAATGTTCATTCCTATTAATTAATTAAATAAATATTCTCAATTTTATTATTATTTTTATTGTTATTTATTATTTATAGTATCTAGTACTCAGTATATTGAGAAAGAAATATTTATATACATAGCAATCCTTGACTTTCACGTTCTCCAGATCTCAAGCAGCTGAAATTCTCATTTCGGATTCCCATTTCGGAATCATCGTACAATGCTCCAGAATTTCGCGTTTGAGAATCACCCCACAATCGGATTCTTTTCCAAGCAATCGGAGCTAATGAGAATGCTGCCCGAGATTCCCAAGCTGCGCAACATCTTCGATCTGTTCGTGGTCAATGAATGTGACCAGGCGGCTGGCGGAGAAGATGTGGCGGGTAAGTGATCCCGGCTCTAGCATCCACCGTCCACCTAATGTGTGCCACCATTTGTTAAGCCCCAACATGCTTGGATCTTGGCATCGGGATACGGATGACGGATGTGGCGGACTGCCTGCGCATCATGGGCCTGAATCCCAGTGACGACGAGCTGCAGCAGCGACTGGAGGAGCATGTGCGTCGACGCGAGTCGTTGGGCATGGGAATGAAGAAGATCGCACAGCGCGCCACCTTTGAGCTGGTGCTCACGCTGTACTGCCAGCTGGCGGAGCAGGAGGTGAAGGAGATGGCCAAGGGATGCATCGTCGAGAATGTGCTGCGCGTGTTGCGTAGCCGCGATTCCGCGGGCACTGGCATGTTGCCCTACAGTCAGCTGCGCCATTTGCTGACCACCATGGGCAATCGATTGGACGAGACGGAGGTCTACGGCGTGCTCCATCGCGCTGCGGACATTAATGGCAATGTCCTCTACGAGCACCTAGTACACCAGCTGTTCGCCACGGATCCGCTGGCCGAGGAGCGGCTGCAACAGGCGCAGCTTTACCTGCAGGCCGTCGGACGCAATGCCATCGACATGGACATGGATAAGCGGGACGAGTTCATCGATGCCATCCGGCGGGCGGATCCCGCGCGCTCCGGTTTCATTGAGCCGCAGCGCCTGCTCGAGCTGCTCAATCGCAATGGGGAGCAGTTCACCGGCGAGGAGCTGCAGCTGCTCATCCAGGGAATGGAGGATACACGGTGCAAGCGGGGCATCAACTATTGTCGCTTCCTGGAGTTCATTATGAACGAGTAGTGGCTCCAGTGGTGAGATCCCTTCCAATGAATTCGCCATCGCTTATTAAATTTACTGTGAAATCTTGCATTTAAATTACTTTAAATAAAACGGTGTTTTTTTCGAGCGACAGAGTGGCAGCACTGTCTGTTCTATTTTTAGGGTGCCCTCTATGTTACGTTACAGCCATTTGCACTGCTTTACTTTCATGTTTTCTACATAAATGTAAGTCAAATGTAGAATGTTAGTGTATTTCACCTGTAGAATACGTTTGAACTGTTTACCTTACAACGTATAATACATGGAGTATCTTACTTACTTACTTACTTTTACACTTACATCTTACACTACATGACTTTGCATTACATCATGTCAACTACTACTATGTCAACTACTTGACATCATGTAAAAACAAGTGATTTACATGTAATTTACACGTTAGATTGTTTTGACGTGAGAAATAAAATTTAAAAAGAGAAATTAAAATTTTATTTCATCTGTGATATATTTTTTCGTCATTAATAATCTGAAGCCGCTGATAAAGAAAGATTTTATTGAAAATAAGACGAAAAAACTTTTTTATTTTTTATATATCATCCATTTTATTTCATCTAACTTTCATATATATATAAGTGTGTGTATTGTATGTGGATTTCTTTTGTTTTTTTCTTTTCTAAGTAATTACACAATTTGCAGTTACCTATGTATCTTTGTTCTTGTCTCGAAAAGTTCGAAACTGAAGTAAAAAAAAATTTAGACGAAAATCATAGCAGAGGCAGTGGACTGGTTTTTGTTTTTTTTTCGATCGTGAAATATATTGGATTGATTAAATTTGAATTTGGTATGTACATTTTTACAGGACGTAAGACATAGGATACAAAAAAAAAAAAAAAAAATTCACTAAATTTAATTCGCAAAAAAAATGGTCTTAAAGTATAAAAAGCCTTGTTTCGAATGGACAACTAAATTAAATCACATTTAGCATATTTTAAAAATTTCGCAAATCGTTGCATCTCATTTTACGCGCTAATGTCTTGTGTTTTTTTTTTGCTTTTCATTTATACGTATTGGTAATAAGTTAATATTTACACTAAAAAAAAATGAGAGAATATTCGTTATTCGTTTATAGATTAATAATTACGAGTGCTTCTTAGGTGTATGAAAAAAAATGTTTGCTTTAAGATTAAGGTTTTTTGTGTTGCAATATTCCATTCTTCTTCTGTTTTTTTTTGTTTTTTTTTTGTTTTTTGCTTAATTTTCTGTCATATATGTAATGCTATTAATTTATTCGATTTCTATCGTGGGCCGTGAAATTTCGCCCGTTTGCGCATACAAAATGGTTCATTGCATTTAGCCGGATGTGTTTCGAATCCTGTAGGTTTATCGTTGTCCTTAGAACAACACATCGATGTACATGTTTCATCTGGACCCCAGATGCGCCTGCTCCTGCTTCACTTTCAGCAGGAGCTGCTCCTGCAGACGCATCTCCTCGTCGTGGTCGTCGCAGATGTCTATCTCGGGATCGGCATCCGCATCCGCATCCACATCCGCCTCAACATCCGCATCCGCATCGCACTCGTTGTCGTGCTCGTTGTTGGTATTGGTATCGTTATCCACGGGCTCCACATCCTCCTCCACCTCACAGTCCTTGTCCAGTTCCATGTCCTCGATGTCGTCCTGCTCCTCCTCCGCCTCCGATTCCGCAATGGTCACGGCTGCGGAGGCGGACGCTGAGGCTGCGGCCACCGCTGCTGCCGCCGCTGCATTCCGTGCGTTTGCTGCTGCGGCAACAGCTGCTGCGGCCGCTGCAGCAGCCACCGCTGCCTCGGCGTAGCCGGCCGCAGCATTGTGGTGGTGCATATGGTGCACCGAATGGTGGTGCTGGTGGTGGTGATGCTGCTGCTGCTGCTGCGCCTGCTGCTGTTGCTGCTGCTGCTGCTGCTGCAGTTGCTGCAGGTGGTGCAGGTGCTGCTGCTGGTTGTACGGATGGTGTGCTGGTGGCCCAGTCGAGCCCGCACCCGTTCCCGACCCGGAACCGGATCCCGAACCCGAGCCCGTTCCAGCAACTTGCTGCTGCTGCAAGGAATTCTCTGCGGCGTGCAAGTGATGGTGATGCTGTTGCTGCTGCTGCTGTTGCTGCTGCTGCTGCTGGTGGTGCAGCAGCATGTGGGCGTGCGCCTGCGCCTGGGCATGAACGTGGGCATGATGGTGGCCCTTGTGGTGGTGATGATGGTGGTGGTGTCCCTTGCCACCAGCGGAACCCGCCGCCGGCGGTGGGGCGTCAAAGAGGAGACGCGAGATCGAGAAACTGGAGATCGGTGAATTATGGGTGCTGCCCGCCGAGTAGCTGGTGTTCGTATCGTCCGAGGTGGGCGTCTCCCGGTCACTCTCGTCGCTCTTGAGCAGCTCGGCGGCCTCCAGTGACTTCTTGTGCATGCCCAGCAGCCACGGCGCCACCGACTCGTCCTCCTTGGCCGACTTGATGATGGTCTCCGGCAGTGGCAGCGAATGCCTCACCATCGCTCCATACAATCCGTATTCGGCCATTTTGGTGCTGTGGCCCCAGCATTTCTCCGTTTTGCGCCACTTGGCCCGGCGATTCTGGTACCACACCTGCAAAATGGGACAATGGGATGCGCCAATTAGTGGGGGGGTCAACTTAAGTCCATACGCAACTAGCTTAATATATAATCAATTTGCAGATCTAATGAAGAAATTATCGATGAACAACATAAAGAATGTTCAAATCTGGCATGGGAAAAACTAATTAATTTAGCAGGGCGTCTTTCCTTTTTCCCACACCCCACCCCCCCTCTCAACAACAACACAATAACAACACTTGTTCAAGTACTTATTAGTAACAACATTAAACATTAACGAGAAATGCTGCCAGCCGACGACATTAAACGGTCAATTTTCAATTTTCGCCAAGTTTGCGGCCGTTTGGACCGCTTTTACCCGGGGGACAACTTAATCTGCTGTTGTGAAAAGTTCAAGTTTTCCCAGGGTTGCTGCTGTTGCAGCGACATGTGCCGCAATTCTCCAAGGACCAAGGACGAAGGACCAAGGAACGAATCGCTTTAAACTCCCCCAAACATTTTGCCACGCGGCCTCGTCCTGCATTTGAGAAGCTCACATTTTTTTTTTTTTTATATATATTTTTTTTTTATTCATGTTCCTATTTTATGCGAGTCGGTGTGATGTCAACATTTGCATTTACATTTGTTCGCCTTGTTTATTGTTGCACTTGAAAAAAGCAAAGCGAAAACATGGCAAATTAAATCTGCTTGAGTTGACAACACTTAACACCCCCTCCCGCATCTGTATCTCCTCTATCTGCGTCTGAATTCGAATTTTTGTATCTGAAGCCGTGGACGCATGTATCTGTTCATAAAGCCGGGGGATGCGGCCCTTCTGGGCGGACTGGCTGAAACGCAATCGGTGTGGCTAATGCCATGATGAATGGCCTTTTAAAAAGTGCCTAAAAAACAGCTCAATTGCTTATGCCATTAAAACGAGCTTTAGGAAAATGCAAACAGCACCTTACCCATTTTTATTTATGGTTAGATTTAAATGAACAAAAATATAAATTGAAAATAAAAATAAGTATTGAAATGAAAAATGTTTGGCTAACTTTTCAAACTCAAATGCAGAGCGAAAAAGTTGGTAAATAAAAGGGGCAGGCGGAAATAGCAATTTGCTGAATGCCTTTGCTGCACAGCCATAACCTCTTTTGTTTAAATGTTAATTACATAATTATGCATAATCATTTTTAATTTCGTTTTTTTTTTTTGTGCGCTGATATTAACAGCTCATTAAAAGCGCGGCAGAAAAGAAAGGCAGAAGTGTGTAATTAATGCAAGGAGCAACGAAATTATGCAAAATTACAAAAAACAAAAACTAAATACGGATGGTGCAACTCGTAATTCGCAATTTGCAATTTGCAATTTGCAATTGTTAGTGAGAGTTCGCTGTTACGTTTTATGGCAGTAAAAAAATGTGCACTTTAATAGGTGTTAAAAGCAGCTTAGACTTTATGTGTGCAATTAATATGCATTTCTGCAAAATGACTTAGAAATGCATTTGGCTCACAAGCTTTTATGCATTTTGCATTCGAAATGGATGTATCTTTTTTGAAAATACCATTTTCCACTTTGAAATCTTATCGAGCAATTGCAAATCAATTTATTTTTTAATGGTTTTCCGCCTTGTTCAATTCAAAAGTTTTGAAATGCATGTTTCTTTTGATTTTTGTTTTGTGTTGGCCAAAGAACACTTGAGGAATTGAAAAATATGAAACTCTTTTGCTCTTTTTTTTTCGTCTTTGAAGTGCAAGTGCAGTTTCTTTTGTCTTTCGAAAATCCGCGTATTGAAAGTGGCATTTTTATGGCAATTTCGAAAAATTCGAGCATGCGGTGAAGTGCAATTGCTTTTTTTCTGCTTTTTATTTAGCGCAATATGCATTGTTTTTAAATCGAGATTGTTTTTGTTGTTTTCTCAACTGGAATGCTCTTTGTTTTCCCTTTTCTATGTTCGCCTGTGTGTGTGTGGAAATTAGCAAGTGAAAAGGGGCGAAGTAAGCGGCAAACGAAGGGGCGGCAAAGAAATTGGAAAATTGGCAGACAATGCAGCTCCTAGCTTCGTCCTTGTCGCACCTTCAACAGGTGACAAAAGTTTCTAATTGCCCATCAATTTTGGTTATCAACTGCGTGAGAAGGTCGTACTAGTGTTACTCTATTTAACAACCCTGTGATCTCTAAGCAATACTAATTAAACACCTTTGCAAATTGAAGCACAGAAGTGGTTTCACAAGCTGCACTTCTGACACTTTTGTCGCCTGCTCGTTAACTTTTGGCAATGGCAACGTTTTTGGCAACTTGCAAGAGCCAAAAAGCGCTGCCTAACAGCCAATAAGTGCGAGTGGGAGAGCACGCGCTTCCAGAGAAAGAGAGTGATGGAGAGATGGACTGAAAAACGTGTTTGGCCATGTTTCTTTTGCTTCGGTTCGAGGGGCAAATTTATGCAAAACCAAATAAGGGGAAGAACTGCGGAAAAAACACACACATAATACGCGAAATGCACGCAAAATGGAATGCAATTAAAAGCGGCAGGCAAAAAACGCGCATAGGAAGAGAGAGTGAGTGAGAGAGAGAGATTGTGTGAGAGAAAGAGGGGAGGAGAGAAGTTGGGTTCTTTTTTCCGAATTTGCATGGCTGCCGTTTCTCCTTCTCAGCCCACTTCCTCTTTCGCCCGCCCCTTTCTCCACCCATTCTTATAGTGCTGCTAATGATTGCCTCTCCTCCTTGCCTCCTCCCCATCACTTCCTCTGCCACTCATCCTCCTTCACTCTCTTCTTCCAGCTGTGCGCCATATTTGCACTTAATTGAAGTGTATTTGCATGTGTGTGAGTGCTTCGGTTTTATATTTACTGCAGCTCTTCTTCTTCTTCATTCTGCCCCGACTGTCGGCTTGTGTCGTTATTGTTGTTGTTTCGCTTTTTGCTTGTTTTTTTTTTGTTGCCTTTCAGCCAATTGTGCTTGTTAATTTGATTTTTGCACACAAATGCAAAAAGCGAAATGCACTCACTCCCACACACACACACACACAGTGCATTTGATGTGGCGCCATCTTGCGGCTTGTCAAGTGGTTAATGGAGTAACGGGACAAGTGGGGTTGATTTATTAGCGCGCAGTCCCCAAAAACAAGAATGCCATTTGAGTTCTCGATCTTGCGTGTTTGTACTATATTTCATATTAACAGAAATCTCTGTCCATTTTTAAATCCGCACTTTAATCGAACAATTTCGTAGACTACTTAACTGTTTACCGCTAATGAGCGTAACGTGTGCCAAGATACGATATCTTTTCTAACTGTTTCTTTGGTGCTCTTTCTCTTTGCTGAAGCCCTCTTATGTGTAATGACACTCTCTGCGGCTCTAATTTGAACTTGTTTGCTCTTTGTGCTTCACTTGGCCTCAGTTTGCATTATCGAATCAGTGTAATTTGCAATTTTGAAGCTCGCACCTCGTGTATCACGGCTCTTGTATCGAATTTTTGTGCGTTTTTTGTGTGTTTTTTTTTTTTGCTTTTTTGTGGAGTGTCGGCGAGTGCCGGCCGCCACGTTTTCTTACTTCATTCCGTTTCCGTTTTTGTTTCGCTACTTGTACGTTGCAATTGCAATTGTGTGCACTCGTAATTACGTAATCAGCGAGGCCTCATTACGTGTGGCAACACTTGCCAAGTGCCATTCGCACTCCCCATTCGTAAATTTCCCCCACGATCCGCAGCCAAAACACCCCCACCCCCCGCCACGGCCCACGCGAATCGAAGCCGCCTTTGATTGCAATCTTTGCGGAACAGCTATAAAAAAGAGCCCATAAAAAATGGCCGTAAAATGGCAGCTGAAAGCCCGCGCATCCTCAGTCGACAGTGCGACGACGTGACAACCTCATTGCCCCCAATCCCAATTCCCCAATCACCCAGGATGTGGTACAAAATGGGGAAAATCTCCTCCTACTTCTCGGATGTCAATCAGTTTTCACCGCAAACTGATCTACCTGATTTCATTGCGGATATGTCAATATGAAGGACTGCTCACCTGAATGCGATCCTCGGCGAGGCCAGTTTTCATGGACAGCAGCTCGCGCGCACTCACGTCCGGGTAGTGTGCCTCCTTGAAGGCCTTCTCCAGCTCCTCCAGCTGGCTGCTGGTGAAGATCGTGCGTCCGTGGCGTCGCTTGTTCTTCTTCTTGCCGCCGGGACCCGTGCCGCCAGGACCGACAAGAACATCGCCACCATGGGCGGCCAGCAGGCTATTGGGATTGCCTCCAGCTCCGCCCGCTGCTCCCAGAAATGCCTCGGCATGATGGGCATGGGCGTGGGCGGCATGGGCGGCGTGAGCGGCATGGGCGTGGACATGCGCGTGGGCATGAGCGTGCGCCTGGGCGTGGGCGTGGTGAGCATGATGGGCGGCAGCAGCGGCAGCGGCATGATGATGAGCGGCGGCCGCAGCAGCCGCTGCATGCTGATGGGCAGCCAGTGCGGCCGAGTGATGCGGACCAGCGGGCGAGGAGCGACTGCCGGAGCTGCCGCCGTTACCGCCGTTTCCGGATGTCGAGGAGTTGCTGCCCGACGTGCCCGATCCACCGCCCGATCCGCCCACACCGGCTCCACCGCCGGATCCACCATTGCTGGCCGTTGGCGAGCCCAGGTGCCCGAGGCCATTCGAGGTCGGATTGCCGCCACCAGATCCTGATCCCGATCCGCCGGATCCGCCGTTGCCCGATGAACTGCTATTCTTGCTGGGCGACTGCTCATCTCCACTGGCATTGGCCAAACTGCTGGCGTACTCCTGGCCACGAGCGGCAGCTTGTTCTGTTCGGAAAAAATGGGATATAAGGGGTAAGTGATCAATTTGTATATATATATTATATGTAAGTAGAAACTAGCAGACTAGGCTAGACTAGGTTAGTTATCCTCAAAAATATTTTCAAGTGGAGAAAAGCTTGCGATTATATTTTCCCTATGTCTCTGTAATCATATTTCCGGAAAGACCTCAACCCTTTTCCATATGCCAATGCGAATTCCTGGCGCTTGCTGAACACATGTCGTACGCTGTAAGATGTACGATGTAGCCCCCGATTCCGATTCTGTATTCAGGCAAAAATCCTGGCCAAATAGCAGGACCCAAAGTAAAACCCAATCCCTGTGCCAAATCCTATTTCCCTTAAATGGCAGACAATGGCGAGCAGATATTCGAGAAGTCGATTTTTTGCAGACGATAAAGCGGCAGCTGGAAAATCCATGCTCCATGCCCATTCAGCTCGATTGTGTCGCGTAGATTTTGACAAGTTGCCTGGATTTTTATTCAAATGTCAGCGAAGGGTTAAATGTGTTTGTGTGTTTGCACCTTCCTAGAAAATCGACAAAATAGCAACACACACCCTTTGGATGGTAAATATTTTCTTTGGCTTGGCTGCTCTTGGCTCCTTGAGGATGACGGATGACGGGGAAGGCGGAAAACCGAAATTGGCGGAAAGGGAAGAAAAGGACGAAGGACGAGGTCCTGCGTCCTCAGTTTCGTGTGCCGTCTTTGTTTTGACAATTAGGGTGTTAGGGTGTTAAGTGGTTTAGCCCTTTTCTCGGTCTCAAATTAAACGCGAATCGGCTTAGGCGTGTTGCACAGGGCGTTCTATTGTGATTACCAGATGAAGCCGATTCAAAAGGATAATACTTCATAATGACAATGGTGCTGATAATGATGATAATAATAATGATGATGATGATGATGATGATGAGGTCGTCGCACACGAATGGCCTATCTATTCTTTGCTGCGCTTCCGGCCACTTAATTTTGACCAATCCATTGATGGCTTATACTCTTTCATAGATGGCTTAATAAGGGCTAATGGGTTTTCGGGGATTCGCAATTTAGTATCCAAATGCAAACGTAAGATCTAAAACTATGTATATACATATTGTACATACATATATTAACCTGCATAATCAATTGAAATGATTAATCGCTTACTAGTAGCTTGGTAACGAACCAATTTGGACCTGATTCTGCCACCCAACGCATCATGTTGCTCCGATGCTCTATAATTATATATGTATGTATGTATGTACAAATGTATGTATGTATGGATCCAGACCTCGAGCGGCGCTTTTATTGCCTGGCTACTTTGGCGGCACAATTAGACACACATCAATTAGCAATTAGCTGGTCAGCGAACGACAGCTGACCAACCCTCCACCACATCCCCTACAAATACATATACATACATATATATACACTATGCTACACACATGTATGTATGTATATGTGTGTGTTCAGATCGAAGCCAATGTCAGACCCTCCGCACAGAAGTGCTTTAAAAGCACTCGCACACTTATAAATAGCCATAATAATGATAGATATATAAATATATATATATATATTTGTATGTATGTATGTGTATATAAATAGGAGGGGGCGATGAGTGGTCAGCCACTTTGGCCAGCTATCGATGTCGCCTACACTGAGAGAAAATAGTTCGGCTTACGCAACAGATATTGCTTAATAGCAACAAAATTGTTTGCAAGCAACAGCTTGTATCAATAACTTCTGTACATGTGTATTTCAATTAAATATATTGCTAATTGCACCTGAATTTAAACCAAATTTCGCGCAGTGTACAACTTGGTCTGGTCCAGCTCACTTGTATGCCGTTGAGTTCTGTTCGGTTCGTCAACTAATTTAATTTGCTACTCGGGTAAGTCAATCGGGGCATGAGTTGCTTGATTTTCTGTTTTCTGTCATGCGATATTTTGTGCCCCTCGTCCCATCGAACTTTTCCGTTTGCCATTTTCCTTATCCCATTTTCGTTTTCATTTTCATGTTCATGTTCATTCCCATTTTTGCCGGGTTTTCCTGGCTCGTTTTCCGCCTAAATTAATTTGATATGTACTCGTAATTCTTTTCCTGGTTTTTGTGGCTGCTTTGGTGGGGTATGTTGAAATCTATACGAGCATCTCCTTTGTGTCCTGCCCCTGGGTCCTGATTCCTTTCGGTTTCCTTTGTGCCGCGATTAATTGTTCAATTAAGCAATATTTTGATCGAATGGCTTTTGTTCTGTGCGGCATTCCATGAATTTCATTAACTGCCCAACGAAGCGGTCACGATAATATGCCAATTTATTTGGTTATCTAATTGGTTTGCTGCCAAAAACAAAAAAACTAATTTGGTACGATTTCGTTGAAATTTAACGATTAACTCGAAAACGCTGAATTTTGTAAGTGTTTAATGCTGCACTTGTAGCAAGTTTTCCCTTTAGTTTTCCACTTGGCAGTATTGTGCATATTTATTGCTTTAATTTGTGCCCGCAAAAACTGGAGCTCCTTGTTGTAGTTTGCGAACAACCTATCCCATCGGGCGAATGGGATTTATGGACTACCCGGGAACTGCTCCTGATAAATGGCAGCCGTCCAAGTAGCAGATCCTTCAAAAGGACAGACCCCCCGCCATTATCCACAAACGAAATGTAAAATTACCAATAAAGTCAAATTGAAATTGCCAGACATATTAATAAAAGCCCACCAACCACCGTTTGGCAACAGGAGCAAAAGTGGCGTGGAGTGGATTGGACTGAAGTGGATCTATGCCTGTCTTGGGTCGCTTTCTAACGCGATTACACTCGCAGAAAACGGGGATATTTGAGACTTGTTTGAAGATTTGAGTAGTTGAGCAGCAGGAATTGCAGCAGGAAACCAAACCGAAACTGACTATTTACCCATGTGCGCTCATCCATTTTCTCTTTAATTTTTTCCTTAGCATGCGCTGTGTTTTTTTTCTTTCAGTGCACCATTGCGTAGTAGCTGAACGATTTAGTGGATGGGCCACATGGGTGCCACCAGCCGCCATAAGAAGTAAATGCAGAAAAGCCAGCGAAACGATTTATACTTTCCCTCCCTTTTCAACATTTTATTTTTTTTTCGCTTTTAATTTTATTTTCGCCCTAGAATGAGAGGGGCGAGAGGGAGCAGGATGGGCGAGAGGAAAGAAGAGGAAAATTTCTGTTGACAGGAAATACACTCGAAATTGGCAATTTTGCATTTACGTTAATAATACTCAAGCGTATTTACTACTTACACACTTTTTACAAGGCGGCGGTTGTCTAGGCGAAAAATGGGGAAATTTCCTTCTCTCTCCTACTTTTTTTTCTCTTCTTTTCCCGCTTGTTGGCTCTTTTTTTTTCATTTTTTTTTTTGGGGACCCCAATAAGAAAAACGTATTTATTTGCGCCAAGGCAACATTGCCCCATTGGGTGGTGCTGGTGGTGGGTGGGCCGTTTTTCCGGGCGTTTTTCTGGGGGTTGGCTTTTCTCGTCTGGGGCGAAAGACGAGGGCTAAGTATAGCTGAGCCAATATGACGCGCAATTATTTGTAATGGAGACGTAAATAAGTTGAAGAAGCAAAGTGGTAAAAGAAAAATGGCAAGGCAAGTGGGTGGTTGGGTGGGTGGTTGGGTTGGCTGGTTGGCTGGTGGGGTGCTGAGATGTCTGGGCTGGCTGCCTTCCACCCAACTTGTTAGTTGTTACACAACGAGAGACTTGCTTTTTGTTTTGGGGTTGCCTTTTCGGCATGTCTCCCACTTTTTCGGCTGGGGTGGTTGTTTGTCGCCGCGGGGGAAAAGCGAACATTTTCGGGGGGTTTTTTTTTTTTTACAGTGGGGGGTTTTTCCGAGGTTTTATTTTGGAGAAAATCGCAGTGTGGGTGGCTGGACGTCCCGCAGTTAGCTCGTTAACTCGATTTGCGCTCGCATTTCGCTTTGTTGCCATTCCTATTGCCCTTGCTGTTGTAATAAATACGAAAAGGCGTTGTTTTTCCAAGATGGCGGAGCAGTGTGTGTGTGTGTGTGTGTGTGTGTGTGTGTGTGTGTGTGTGTGAGCGAGAGGGACGGGGATAGAGGGAAGTTTAAATAATAGAATGAAACTATTTGCAAAGGAAATGCAACGTGAAAAAGAAGTGTTATTAGCTATGCATACTAAAAGTTGTTTGCTACGTTTTTTGAAGTTCCATTCTTATGTATGGCGAATTTTGTATTTATTTAGCATAAACATCGAATCAATTAATTAGAATTTACTTCGGCTGCGCTGGAACCCATTTCCCAGTTAAAAATTCAAACAAAAAGCAATGGCAAGAAAAACGCCAAGGGAAAAGCAACAATCAGACAATGACAATTGAAGGGAAAAACGCGCTGGGAAGGTGTGGAAAAGTGGGGTGTTGTGGGGCCGCGGGCTTTTCCCGCTCTTGGTTTTGTGTTACGCTTATTTTCCAATTTCGTTCGCTGTTTTTTTTTTATTTTTTTATTTGCAGATTTGCAGCCATTGATTTTCCGAGCTGTGCTTAAATTTGCTTACTCGCCTTGAAAACCCCCGCCATTGGATTTTCCAACACCCCCCCCCCCCCGCACAAACACCCAACCACTTGACGCATTGTTGCTGTGTATTGTATTTCGATTTCCAAGCTGATTTTCTGCCTTTTTTCCTTGTTGTTGTTTAGCCGTGTTTTCCCTGGTCTTTTCTTCTACCGCTTTTTTTTTATTATTTTTTTTTTATTATTTCCTCTGTTTGTTTGAAAGCTTTCCGTTTCTGTTTTTCCATCCATTCGGCAGCGGAGCAGTGAAGCCTGAATGAAATAATTGGGTAGTTAGTGCGATTTTCCTTTTCCTTTTCGCAGGCCCCTTGAAAATCGCTTCTCCCGCTGCTGCTGCTGCAGCAGCTCTCGTCTCGCTTTGCATTCTTCCGCTTTTAATTTATTTATACGCCCGACACTTGAGTGAGTCAGGAGGAGCTTTTCTCAGCTTTTCTCCGACGTTTACCTCTGCCGCTGCTGCGCACAAACAGTTTTCCCCCCAAAAGTCCCCCATTTTCACCTTATAATTAGACATTATTTCGCGTTCAGTTGATTTCTGTAGTTCGCGAAGTGGGCGTGGCTCGAATAGGTGGCTATTAGCTAATGAAATTCAGCCAGCAATAGCGCATATCGAGTTAGAAGTGTGGTGGGCAAATCGAGAGGAAAAATTGTCGTAAAGCTGGGGTTAAAGTTCATGCTAACGTTTTTAAAGTGGGTTTTTCGAAAAAATATCCCAACTTGAGAATAATACATTTAATAAACCCAGGTCTAAACCAATAACTATATGCTCTGCAGTCGAATAATACGTACAATTTTTGTAACAACCATTTCCATCCGTTCTCACCGTTTTTCCTAACAACAAAGCGAACACGAAAAACATGATTCGAATCAGAAGCCAAGCCAAATTGTATGTTTCACTTTTGTAAAATTCATTTGGCCATAAAACGGGCAGGGCACCGTTTGGAATTGAGCACTTTCCGGCCCTCAATTTGGGCCACCTCGCAAATGGTCATGTCGGAACGTTGTTCCATTTAAATGGGCAACTAACTTGAAACCGGCAAACCAAACAGCCGGAGGACGACCAAACAACCCTTTTTGTGGTCTGTCCATTTCGGCTGGCAACGTTTTACAACACTGTAAATGCTGTGCGGAAATAGCGGTAAATATAAAAACACACACACACACACATATGCACTCACACTCACACACAGCAGGGTGTTAAAATGCCTGTTTGTGTGTGCTCAAATATTTATTAACCCATCAACACATGCGGAAGTTTTTCCGGCCGTTTCGTTACAAACACATATAACAACCGAAAACTTCAGACCACCCCCCTTTACATATGTGCATGTGTGTGTGTGTGTGTGTGTGTGTGTGTTATTCGGTGGTAACAAATTCGTGTAGCGTTGCAAATTGCTGTCAACAGGGAAATTAATAAAAAGTCAAACGCCTTTTAAAGGCGAAACACAACACCCCCAACTGCCGCATCAAATGGTTGCTTGTGTGTTAAGATCGGCAAATAAAATAAGACCCTTAGCAAGCTATGCCAACTTTTTGGGTTCTCAGCGTGGCCATAAAATGGATTAACACGTTTAATATTCAATTTGCGTGCACGCAATAGATGGGAATAGGGACTCGAGTCCTTTACTTTTGGTCGTTTGATTCGATTAACGATTAACGGCAATTAAAGTGCCAAAATTTGTCGAGGTAATTGCGAATGATGATGGGAAATAAAATGGAAATTCGGGCTATTTCCACGTTTTTATAGACGACTCGAGAAAAAAATAGGCGTGTTGCTAATGGCCAATTACCATAGCTACTAAGTTAATCATTTTATTCGAGTAATAATTGTTGCAATCAACAATATATTAATGTTAAAGATTTTATATATCGTTTCCTTTTGAAAGCAAAGTAGTAGCTAAACAGCCGCAATGAAATGATTTGAGTAGTTAGTAAGTGTGCTTACTTATTTCTTAGATTCTTCCAGTAATACTTTCGATAACTTTCCCATGGCTCCGATTTCCAATGCATAAGCTTTTCCATTCTCAGCGCATCATCTATCTATCCTTATTGCCCTACTCCTTCCCATTAGATTTTTCGATTTCGGCAAATGCATCTCCAGCACTGACTGACTAAAAATTGTCCATCATGTTCGCCTGCTGTCCATGCAATTTTCCCAAATGCCACTTGGCCCCAAATGCTGAATGCTGTTTGCCCTCTGGGGGCTTAACTGCAAAATCATGCAGAAAATGCTCGAGCTCCGGGGGGATTGGTATTGGTGCTGGGACTGGGACTGGGACTGGATTGGATTGGGCTTAAACTGGCGAACAAAGCCACTTAACTGATGCGCTGACTAGCCTTGTAGGTTTATATAGTTTGTGGCTGAAAGTTGGTAGTTGGCGGACTCCAATCTTCGGCTCCATCTCGGACCCTGAGACCCAAAATGCTGGAAAATCTATATCTGTATCTGTATCTGTATCTGTATCTGTATCTGTCTCTGTATTGGTATATCTAGCTGTAGCTGTTGCTGTTGCTGCAGTTGTAGTTGTGCAGTGGTGTCTGTGCAAGTTGTTTACACGCCGCTCTCGAGTGCTTCCTAGGAAAATGACGACGACTGCGACTACGAGTGCAACTGCAGCCTGAAGTGGAGTGGTTGTGGTCCAGGTTGCATTTGGCTGATCATGCAGCTGGTTAAAATTTTTGGACGGACCGAGCTCCTTTCAATGCCTGCCACTTGTTGTCATCAATTTCTGGCTCCGGCTTTGGCTGTGGCCCTCTGTTTATCTGTTTATCCAGCGGGGCCACTTGCATTTCGGTTGCACTTCGCTGGAAATAACATTTTGGGAAAAAAAACCTGTCTCCGCACCATTCCCTATCTATCCCTAAAATTCGAAAACCACGCGTATCATCCAACCATATTTGTTTTCGTTTCGTTTCGTTGAAACCCAAACTTGAAGTTTTCTAATTAAAAAATTATTAGAAAAATAATAGCTGCTCTTTTCGTTTTCGTTCTTGTTCTTGTTACCATTCTCGGTTTCCATTCCTTTCCCTATAGCATTATTTTTTCGACCTACTCATTGTCACATAATTAACACTTGATATAGCAATTTGTGTACAATTTTTTATAGAATTTTTCCCGCAGTTTTCCTCTCCACCTCGGTGCGAAAAACTATCGTATTTCCTTTGCGGCAGGGGCAGGAAATGTGCAAGGATTTGTCTCGGAAGTGCGTCCTTGCTGGGCACAATAATATCGCAAAAATATCTGAGACACATCATCGTACCCCTCGAAAATTGTGTTTCTGAAGAGCGAAGATTCTTATCGTGCTGCCATTTTTTGAGGTTTTATTTTCCGGTGGGTTTTGGGTTCTTTATTCCGTTTCTTTTGTGGTAATTATTATTATTTTTTTTGGCTTTCAAAATTGGTGCGATTAATTTTCAGTCGGCAAGGACACGCGCGACAAAGGACCTTCTGTGTGCAATATATATTTCTAGTTCGGAGTTCATATAGAGGATTAAACAATACTTGAGCAAAGTGTAAACAGCAAAGTAAATGAAATATGGTTCTCAAGCTCTGGCAATCATTAAATTACTCAAGTTAATTTCTTAATCTCTCAATCAATGGAAACTGTGGCAAAACACTTTCCCAAAGTCGTTCATCCGCTGTAAAAAATGTTTTTTTTTTCTCCTAAGGGAAACACAATTAGGGGAACCAATTTGTCTGCAATTATTTGTCATTAAGACAAAATGCAGGGAAAAATTGCCCATGACTAAGGTGGCAAGACAACAATGGGCGAGAAAAAGGGGCGCTGCTGACAACCAAATGGCTCACCAGACGACTCAGCCAAATGTGTGAGGAAAAAATGAAGATACAAGATGGTACAAGACAAACACAAGGCAGATATCAACGATAGAAAGAAAAGGTAAAGAAAAATAGTTCGCCAGCTATGCGAACAAAAGGACACAACATACGCCAAGGATCTCTCGGGTAAATATTTATTAGAACCAGAAAGCCAAGGTGAGAAAGAGAGCTCCTCAATGGCCACTCAAATTAAGGCTAACAACGTGCAAGTAGCAATTTTGCCAGACAAAAAAAAAAAAAAGAAGAAAAATAAAGGAAAGGAAAGAAAACGCGGAGAGGAGTGGAAAATTGAAAGGATGCTGCACACACCTCCACACACACACACACACTCACTCCTACATTTTTCCAATGTTACAGCTGCGGTTAACCACTCGAGTCGATTTATTTTGTACACAATTTGCCTCCGAAACTAACGCCTCGTGTCCTGCGGATCCTGCACCCAGGATCCAGCTAGTATCCAGTGGCCGTGGTAAAAGGACACGGCATTTGTTGCCTTTTTTACCGCTCGCAAGGAGCCTCGGGGTCTCAACTTCTGCTGTTGTGCAAACAAAGTGCGAACGGACCTTCGGCAAATAGACCACGATGGGCATGACTAACGAGAACAAGTCGCTAAGGATGTGCCGCCAGGATGCAGGCGAAATAAAAACGATGTACTTGTACTCGAGCACATCGAGGACTTTGACTTTGCGGCGCATAAAATGATTTTCATTGAATTGAATTGGTCATGAACTAGATGAACTATGATTATAATATTAAATTGTTTCACGTGCAGCAATAAAAACAAAAAAAAAAAACACCACAATTCTGCAGGCTTGCAAACTAGCAATTAAATTGATCTTTAATATACGCTGCAGACTTTTCGCTCAGTGCATAGGTAGAACTAGAAGTAGAGCCAGATAAAGACCACTTTAAAGTGGCTGCCAGCAGCTCCCGGAAAGGTCAACAATGACGGAATGACAATGACGGAATGACTGAATGTCTGAATGACAAACGAAGAAACCGAACCGAGGAACCACACAAAGGGAGCGGAATGACAAATAAACAGATGTAAAGTGTGAAAATTTAACAAATTAAGTGCGTGTAACTCTCGGTTACAATTGCGTTTGCGATGTGTGCGTGTGTGTTGGTGTTGATGTTGGTGTGTGTGTTGGTGTGTTCTCGTGGAAAATGTGTGAAAAGTGTGCGGAAAGGAGATGGGCAATTCAGGCGAAAATTGTGCGGGGGCGTGGCTGTTAGGTTGGAAAACTGAGCGCATTAGATGATACGAAATGTATGAGAATGCTTAAGTTGCAATAATATCAATAATCCGAATATTATACTATCGCAAATCATGTAAAAGATATATAATTTGTCAAAATATATACATTTCCAACTGGTACGTATTAGATTAACCTGATATTAAATTTCCATTACCGAATTCTCCGGAGCTTTAATCTCATGCAATGAAGCTCCAGTGGCTATCGTATTTTAATGGATGCTCGTGCCAACTGGAGTTTGCTAATTTCACTGAAAATTATGCGCTTAATTAGCGATACACACACACTCACACACACACAAATACACACACACACACAGAGGCACCGAAATCGTGGCTCGAGTGAAGTGTGTGTGAGATTTCACACTTTGCTGACAGGACGGCTGCTGCTCACAAAGCGCTTCTGCCACGCCCCCCCTGTTCTATTGCTCCCTCATTCTTTAGCGTACACTGGGAGAAACGATTAGTTTGTTTGCTATGAAAATCACAGGGTTCCCTGTGGAATTTTTAGATCTTTAGTTGCATGCTCCACAAATAATATTTCTTATTTTCGATTAAATTATAAGTAAATAGCGTAGAATTCTATTTACGAACGAAAGAATCGTAAAAATTTCAGTATTTAACCAGCTTAAAAGTGCTTAATCTTCAAACTTCTGCGCTCAATATTCCATTGCTGTTACATTTTTTTTTCGAGTGCACGAGTGTTATTAATAAGCTCGGACCCCCGTCACCTCCCCTCGGCCGGCGTACTCCTTCTTTGTCCTGTGCTTAATCGTGTCGCATCATTGTTTTAACTCCGATGAGGACGCAACTCGATTGCCAACCCCTTTGAGCTTATTAGTTGCGCCTACGGGTGGGCAAAAGGACGCAGGACGTGAGATTCGGGGCACGGAGTGCGGAGTGCGAAGTTCGGAGCTTGGTATGCAGGAGACAGATGCGGTTGCCACTTGGCTGCACCCGTACAGCAGATGCAACAGAGTGTTCCACGCCGGCATACACAGCTCCTTGCTCCCCGCACTTCCCCGCAATTAGCCAACTAAGTTGGCCGCTGTTCCCCATTTGAGTTTGAATTTGAATATGAATTTGATGTAACCGACTGGCAAATTGCAAGTGGAATACGTTTGCTGCTAGATAATCGCTTGCAGCAAAGGGAATTCAGTTGAATTTGGTCAACTGAAAACCCATTGAAGATTGAAGTAGAACTTAGTGAAACATATAGAAACATATACGACGAATCCTCTTGGAATATATATTGAATAAGACCACTTTTGCCACTAATTCTCATACATTGAGCCCATTGAAGTGAACGGATATGCTAGCTATAGTAATTGGCCAGTCAATCGGTGGAATGCCACTCACCTGCAAACTGAGCGCCGAAGTGCTGCTGGAAGTGGCCCCGAAACTCGTGGGGCGTGCTGAATCCGGGCGGCAGGAATCCCCGGAGATAGGCGGCCGCCGCCAAGGTGGTCATGTGGTGGTGATGGGCTGCAGCCGCGTTGCCCGGATCCGCTGCAGCGGCATAGCCGGCGGCGGCATAGAAGTTGGCCGGATTGAAGACGGGCAATTGGCAGTGGGCGGCAGCCGCTGCCGCCGCCGCTGCAGCGGCCGAGAGTCTGGAGACATCCGGCGATATGGATCGGGATTCGCGGAGGCTATCAATCGCCTGCTGTTGTTGCTGCTGCAGCTGTTGCTGTTGTTGCTGCTGCTGCTGTTGCTGCTGCTGTTGCTGCTGTACGGCGGATAGCGAGCCATTAGCGGGCGTATTCGCTGTGGGCGGCGGCGTGGCGGCCGGCGAGGGTGGCGCCTCGGAGGGCGTGGCACTGGCAGTGGCCTGCTGCTGATAGGCGCCCAGTCCCAGGATCTCCTGAATGGCAAACGGCGTACGCATCTTGGTGGCCTGCATTTTTGCCGACGGTACTTCGATTATTGGTGGTACACTGTATGCGAAACCCCTTTGTTGGGTTGTCAGTTTGCAGTTTGTTTTCGAAAAAACGATTGGAGTTCCCAAGTTTCTATTTATTGCACACTCTCATGGCAGCTGCGGCAAGCACACGCACACGTACACGTTACACAGGAAAAAAAGTTCACTCACGCACTTGTGTGGGTTGCAATTGTGGATTTGCTTTTATTGTTTTTATCTAATTGTGTATTTTTGAGCGCTGGAGCGTTCGGTGCGGCGTTCGAAAACGAACTGAAATTGAAAAGCGAATTGCACGCCAGCAAAAGCGTCGCTTTGAACGTCGCTGCCGGCGTCGACTGTGCTGCCGGCGTCGCTGCTCGCTCCCACACAGACAGGCGGTCGGGCACAAACAACTTGCAGCGCCATCTTTGCGAGCGTAAACGGGATGGCACGAGCGACAGCGCTGCAGTCGTCTCGCTCACGCGCCAGCGAACTTCCAATGCAGAGGGGTTATCGTCCAACCCTCTCGCTCACGCCCTTGCAATTCGTATGGTGCGCTCTCATTCTCGCCTGGAAGTCCTTCACACGTACACTGTACACACTGTGCGTGTGAGCGCTGCTGGTGTGCGTGTTAATTACACGGGATTTCATTTCACACCGAGTTTTTCGGCTCTTCGATTTCAGTTTGTTTTGCGACGCCAATGATGCTATATGTCCTTATCTATATAATTATATATGTATATATATATGTATCTATTTCTACATCTGTGTGAGTGTGAGCGAGTGCGATTGGAATTATCATTCTACGATTTTCTTGTTTTTTGTTTAGTTCATAAATAAACACGAATAAAGGCGAAGATTAGAATTATTGCCACAATTACACAAACAATTATATGGGATGATCACTACTAACACGTATAAAGATTTTCTACCAAATAGTTCCCGCCAAAATTATGGGGCTCACAAAATGTTAGTAAAGCTCAGAAACTGATAACTAGTTTTACTTTTTTATAGGATTAAATCTTTTTTATAGCATTATAGAATAGCTTATTAAAATGATCTCACATGGTGATGTAAATTTTGTTTCGTCGACTTGATTAAGTCGTTCTTGAACTACATCTAAATTGTAAATTTTTTTTTATTTGATTAAATTTGATTAAATTTAAAACTATTTTTGATATGCATGTAACACGTTAAGAATTCGGTTGGCCTGCAAATCGAATTGGAGTCTCTCCGAAAAGAGTCTTTGTTCTCTTAAACTTTTCACGCTTTTCCCGCTCTCGCTCTCCCATTCGATTTTCTCTCTGCATGTAAAGTTTTTCCTGGAAGTTTTAAGTCCCCTGCGCTTTTCCGCTTCCGCTTTCCACGTTTTTCCCCAAATTACGAGCATTGTTCAGGCCAAAGTTGGTCATGTTAATTAAGCTTCGCTCGCCACGTCTCTTTTCTTCTGGCCATACCCGTCTCTCTCTTATCGATTAGCTGCGACAGCCGCCTACTCTCTATCCCCATCCTCTGCCCGCCACTCTCGCGCCAGATTGCACTTGCAAACATTAATTAGTCGCATTGCATAACAATTGCATAATCAATATGCCATTTCAATTAACTGCTTGGTTAGCAATTAGTCAGCCCACAAGGCCAACCGATCGCCCAATCCACTTTTTCGCTGGTTTTTTGGTCCTGTCAGCCGGATATTTTAAGTAATTAGCACTCAGTAACTAAAACTACACAGTGAAAATCGTGTGGGTGTATGACTTAGAGTGGTTGTGTTAGTTGTTTTAAGCCATAGTTAGATTGAAATGTAATTGGTAATTAAATATTAAATGGTTACTTCATATGCGTACTCTTATATTACATATAATATTATAATAATGTTCATAGCCAAAAGTTGTGGAAATCTCGAGTCGGATTTAAATGTATATCATCGTAATTACGTATTTATTGGACTATTGATTTACCATATTCAATTCACCTTACATGTGTAAACCAATGTAAAATGAGTCTTTAATCATCCAACCATTTACCATCGCCATTAATAAAAACCCATTAAAACTGACAATTTTGATAGCATCTGAATGACATTTTTCGCTTTAATCTTCGCATTTGCCGTCTCAAGTGGCATTGTAAATAAAAAAATATAACAAAAAAAAAATATACATGAAACAAATCCAATTGAACGATGGAAAGTGCGTAATTAAGGGAAATACAAACATCAAGAATACGAATATGTTTTTATCATTTACAATATAAGTGACTTTCTTTCAAATGCACCACACAAATGTGTAAGTAAAGCCTTTAAACACCATTTTATTAGTTTACACGCGTAAACGTAATCCTGATGCGCAAACAATTGAATCCTTTGGGATGAAAGGGTCCAACATTATTTGTTTGGAGCCCAACCAACACCCCCCCCCTCCCGTAATTGGTTCGCAGCCATCCTCACATGACTTGCCAGTGAAACAGAAGTGGTCAGGACACAAAAGTTCGATAAAAGGAGTTTCCGTTTCGCATTGTCCTCGAGGACCTCGAGCATTATTTCATATTTATAATGTAATCTGCACTTGAGCCTCAAAGAGACGGCGCATAAATCACGAATACAAATGGAGGCGGGCCTGGCGTCTATTCTGTGGATATATATATATATATATTTATATATACATATATTTTTCAGATTCCATATGCAGAACGTCCACTTCATGGGCTAAAAGCCTTTGTATGCGGCTCTTTATTTCACATTTTTTCAGCGCCGCCTTTTTTTGTTTGATGTTCGACGGCCACTCGAGATGCATTTGGAATAAGTCGTTTTCATATATATATATATTCCTATATTCGTTTGGTGTGGGCGCAGCAGTTGCTTGAGTCCCGGCTTTTTTTTTTTTTTTACCTATTGTTGAATGCAAATGGGAAACTCACATCGATTATTGGTTGTTGATTGATCCTTTGATCCGGCGATCTTGAGACAACAACAGCGACAGCAACCAAACTCCGACACCCCAGACACGCTACTCATTAGGCTAAAAGCCTCGAATGGCTCAACTAATTAGGCGAAGAGGTGAAAGGAACATCTGCCAACGATTGCATCGCTTTTGGCTTTTTGTTTTTGCTCACTTTGCCCGGAGTCCCCGGGGAATTGGATTGAATCGGACTGAACTGAATTGGATTGGATTGGATTGGAACTGGAACTGGAACTGGAACTGAAATCGTTCGGCATTATCCGTATACGACCGCATATATTAGCCACCGGTTTTCGCCATTGTTGTTGCTTAACCAGAAATAACCTTGGCTGCCATTTGACTAATGACAAAACCACAATCACTCCGCGGGAATTGCGTTGAAAGGGCTTGGGGCATCGGTTGCGATCTGGAAAATGATGTCCTTGAACAGCGATGTACCCCGTTGTGTTATATGCGTCTTACATTGCTTACACTTAGGTTTTTTAGGCTCATAATCAAACCAATTTATAGCTTTTGATATCATTTAACTGTAGTATCAGTTTTTATGTAGACAATTGATATTTTAGCTCTTATGTATGTTAAGTTTTAACGTGCTAAATTGATTTGAACTTTTCCTATGGAAAGAAAAGTATCGCCTCTGTAAACCTGATTATCCTTAAAAATATGTAAACCCAAAATGACTCATTCATTTATTGGCAAAAAGCAGCAGCTAATCAGCGGAAGGGGTTTGCAACATTTGAGATGAACTCTCAAAATACAGACTGTACCCAAACCGACACTTGTGCATCCTTGCGCCACATTATCCTGGCCATTGTTCTGCCGTTCCTTTGCGTTATCCTGGCTGACTGGTTGACTGGCTGACACGCTCCCAAATGGCGACGTCGCTTTGAGCCACTTGGAAATCGTTAATTTCATAATTACATGTTTCATGCACACGCTACGAACTCCGAACTCCAAAATGGGGAAGTCCGGGTTGTACTACAATATATGTATATTCAGATATATATATATATACGCTTATTTACATATGGGATGTGTGTATGTGTCGCTGCGGACGTTTTGTGGATGTGTGAGTGGCACATAAGTGGCAGCCAGCCAGAAAGCCAACACCATTTTGGCCATAATTTAGTTTTGCCCGTCCATTAGCAGTTCAGGCCACACGAACTTGTTGGCGGAGCGGGGGGCGGGGCCTTTGTTGCAATGCCACTCAGCGGGAAATCAGCACCAGGATTCGCATGGAGGGCGGTGGACTGGTGGCCAGGGAGCGCCTCGATGCGGACGAAGTGGCCTCGAAGGAGCGGTCACAACAAGCCAGCTACACACCGCGAAAATGATCTAGTTGTGTTTTTAATCTTCAGACTTTATTCTAAGATAATAACTGATGCATTTCTATCTGTATTACTGATAATTATAGCTGGAATTTAGATGGATTTAGATTCAGTTCAGTAATTAAATCTTTAGTATACGTTTTTCTCTCAGTGCTGCAAGTGAGAAGTAGTGGGAGAGAGAGGGAAGCAGTGGTAGAAAGAGGCAGAAACAGGGGCAGCGGCAACAGAAGAAGCAAAAGAAGGACGAGTGGATAATTATTAATAATTATCGCATTGACGTGTTTTCGTTCTCAGTTTTTTTTTCCCCCCACTGCGAGGTTGTGTGCGTGTGCGTTTACGTGTGTTTGTGTGTATGAGGTACATATACATATGTAACAGTGGTGTAAGTGGTTTACATAATTGGTCAACTTCTGCTCCATTCCTTTCGAAAAATAAGCCCCTTCCACGCGGCCACTTGGGTTCTTCCTCTTGCATTTTTAGATTTCTTTGACTCGAAGGGTTGGTACCAAAAAAAAAAAAGAAGTGGGAAAAGGGTTAAGAAAAAGGAGCAGGGGGTTAAGCAGAAATGTATTCTTTTCTAACGCAAAATATGCTTGTAAATCTAATTAATTTATTTCTAAATTGTTCGAGATGAAGAATAACTTAATACAAAATTTTTTGTATTTCAACTTGCTTTCTTCTTGGAACATAAGCATTTTCCCCATGCCCCTGGCCTAATCAGCTGTCTGCTTTCAGAAAAGCATGGGAAACCTTCACTGATGGACCTTCACCCCTTGGAAAAACCCCCTTGAACCCCACCCACATGACTCTGCTGGGCTGCGAGCTCATTAAGCCTCGGGCATATTAAGCGAATTCCGCTTTTTTCAATTATATCAGCAGAAACAACATTCAAATGGAATTCAAAAACGCTCATAATTCAAAATTAATCCCAACTTGGAGGAGGGGGTTTGTTGGGGGTTGTCTTTGGATTCTTTGTGGACATTGCGCCTAAATGAGCAGCTCACTCTTCACAGGCGATTTAAATGAATGCGAATGCGAATCTGAATCGCAGACTTGAAAAGCGAGCGAGACTTAAAAGTCGGGGGGAGTGAAAAGCGGCGTTTTCTTTCACTTTCTGCCGACGTGGCCTTTTCTTTTTTGACCATTTAAGTTGGCAGAACGCCTACACGGAAAGCACAGCAATGAGAGTAAACGCTTCATTCAAGTGGTCCTGTTTGAAATGTATCTAAAGGTTTATTTTCTTAATTACGCAGCTCAAAATGCTGTCGCTCCATCTGACGGCCAATGGCTTCGCAATTATGTGATTTCAGAATTTTTCAATTAAAAGAGTTGAAAGGCACGTCTGCAGCTAGTGACATTTGTTTGCAGAGTTTTGCGCTGTATTAAATTAATTTTTCATTTTTTTTTCAAGGATTAGCGCAGCTGAGGTTGTCTAAAAACTGTACAGTTTACTGTCCGCACAAAAAAATTGTAATCAAAAGCGTAAATGACAAATTGACAAAGAACATGTGTATATAGTTCTGAATTCCCAGCGAAATGTTCTTCATACCCTCTTTCACTTTTTTTTTTTATAGCACGTTTATGGCAAATGGAGTCGGGCCACGATAGATGGCGCCACGCAAAAGGACGAGAGTCCTTTTGAGCTTGCAAAAACTTGGCGGTTTTTGCCTCAGCTGAAAGCCCAAATAAGCTTGACTGCAAGCTTGGCTGGGCTTTCATCTCACAAATTGGATGCGAGGATAATTTATAAAATATTTAACACTTTTTTAGCAGTTAAATTATGAAGAGCACGCTTTTTTTTAATGTCTGCTTGGAAAAAACTATGCATTTATCCTTGTTTTCAGCATACATACGTGAATAGGTTTTTTGAGAATGCATGTCCTTTCTCAGATAACTACTGTGTTTTAATTTTGTAACAAATTGAATTGAGGTGCGACTTCTGAAGTCCTTTAAACTGCCAACCCAATTAGGCAAAAACAAGATACAGTAACTACTGCAATTGCGTCCTTCAGTCGGAAACTTAAATTGGTTAATTTCGAAAGGCTTTTGAAAGGAAAGTGGGAAGTGCGAACTTGATATCCGTTGCAAGACAGCCAACAGTGAATGGATTGGATGGATGCGTGACAGTTGGAGCACTACAAACGCCCACAAACACACACGCAGTGCCATATCCACATTCATGCCAGTATCTGATTGAATCAACTTTATTTCAAAATGATGCCACTTAAGGACTACCCGACGTGTGTGTGTGTGTTGGATTCAGTTTTGCATGCACAAACTTACACACGCACAGCACACAACTCAACCGAATTCGTAGCATACTTTTTGGCATGTGCAACGTGCCGACCGAAATAAACTTGATAACAAGCAATTTCTCACGTCTCTCGTTGCCATTTTTGGTTGCCAGCGATGCTTTTGTTGCCATTTCTGATTTTCAGAGCGATGATGAGGGCACACACTAACAGTTCCACATGCAGGCATCAAAATCTCCACGATTACACTGCTAAAAAATGCACAAAAAAATATATCCAGACACAAAAAATAATTCATAATTTGTATTCATATAAATAAATTGCACTAAGAGCAACTAGAAAGCCAAGCAAGTGATATGTGCAGCTTGTAAAGTATATTGTTGCATACTTTTGAACACCTTGTTTGGGAATTTAAAATACTCACTACCTGTTTTTCACCGTGCGAGATGCCTTTTGCTCCTCTACATTTCGCTTCATGTTTTGACTTTCGACGCGTTCCGTTTCGATCCGTTGCTCGTTTTGCTTATCATTAGTTTAATTGGTGGCATGACGACATCATTGACATCTATGCCCCGCCACCCCACCGATTTTTCCCGCTTTTCCGTCTTTCGGCATTTAATTGGACGTTGGCAGTCGCAGGGCGCAGCAGGTGGTGAAAAAAGGATGGATGGACGGCAATGGAAATGGGGTGTGAGTGGCATTAAGTAGGGGGAGTTGCTTCTATTTTGACATTTGACACAATTTGGATGGCTCGCAGCGGCATCAACAAACCTCCCCCTCTGAAAATGCCAACAACCACCTCCCTCCCCCCCCCCCCCCGGAGCCGCCCTCACTGGTGGACTTTTAATTTGTCACTTATTTTCCACGTCTCGTCAAATTTCATTCCTCATTAACGCCCAACGGACGTGAAAAAAAAAATATGATTCCAATTTCGCCAACTTAATGAAAGTGTCAACTTTAACGAGCCTCAAATTGTTTTCATTTTCACTTGGCCATAATAGCAGCAATATAATACAAATAAAAGTAATAATAATAATAATAACAATAACGAGACTAACTTCCTATTGATTGCTTCATCAGCGCCACATTTTCATTTCCTGGGAGCTGGAGCTTTGTCACTTGATTGATTGGAAAAATCATTCAATCTGGCCTACGGCCTTTCTTTGTTATTCGGATGAGGGGGAATTGTGCGTTTAGATTGGGCTAAAGTTGATGCTTTTCGATATAACTTGATTACTGATTATGATTACCCAATGGGGTCCAACTTCAATTAACAGTGCATATCAGCTAGAAGCATATTTCAGTACATGTGTGAAGTTATCTTAGTGGATTGAAATAATTGAACTACCAAGCTTGGCGATTCTATTGATTTATGACAAACCCACGCCAGTTGTCGTGTAGCTGGGAAGTAGATGAGTGATCTCGATTCCCAGAACCTCTTCAGGATACCCAAAAAAAAAAAAGAAGAAAAAAGGAGCCGCTAAAAAATAAGAGGATGCTGGGCAAAAGCTGCCTATTTGGACAATCGCTGTCAAAACATTTGGTAATTGATACCAGGACCTTCGTCCTGGGCATACAAATAAATAAATTGGAGGAAACGCGGCAAGTTGATTAAATTGCGTGAAGAGCTAAACGACAATCGCCAGGATAATAGCAGAAAGGATTGCCCGTGTCATGACGATCGGGTTTCGATTACAAAAAGGAAATGGCCCCCACTCCACATGTATTTCGATTAAATGCCGCTTCCTGGCGCAAATGTCATTCGTCCAAGGATCTCCACAAAGGATTCGAGGGGACCTCGCTTGAAGGATATTTCTTTCCCCCCATCAAATTTCATTTCGCAATAAGCAAAATGGAAATCAAATGCGCCATCTTGCAGGTTTCCCTGCATCCGCATCTCTGGTGACATTTATCGCGCATTTTGACAATCAGAATCCGAATTGAAATCAAAATCCCAACCCCAACCTGCGGCTAAAAGACTCATTGACATTACCATTTCCCTTGGAGCATTCAAAAAAAAAAAAAAAAAAAAGGGGAACTCGCAAAATGGCGCCTTTCGCACAGGATTTGGTTATCAATCAGAAAGCAATATAAAATTGCATTCTATAAAAGCCATGCAGTAGAAAAAACCTTATTGTTTTTAACAGAATTGCAAATATATTCTTCCAGTGAACCAGCACTTTTGGCTTCCAATACCAATTGCAAACCGAATTCGAATTTAAATTCCACCCCCACACCAGCGGACACAAAGGAAATTCTCGTTTTCCACTCGAATTGAGCCGCAGTTTCCCCTTCCACTCGTGTTTTTTTTTTTTTTGCCCACCTCAACCGCATTATGCAATCATTATATTTTTCTGCCTATTAGCGAATAAATAAATAAGTCCACAGAAAATTTGCATAAATATTGTGCAGGTGATTTGGTCAATGGAGTGTGCGGCGTGGGTCTCCGATTACGATTACGATTGAATGGATTATAGATTAAGTGAATGAATTGACTACTCAATCGGAATGGGTGCAGGAAAACAATGGAGCTGGCGAGGATAGAGCAGAGACTTTCCTTAATTCATGTGAATAATGAATACAGATAAAGACGTTTTACGATATAATATCTAATAGATCTTAGAGTGAATGGAATTATTTGAAGTGGTTTAACCAATCGAATATATAAAACCAATCACAATTCTTCGTTGTCGACAATAAGTGTCCGATGAATAAGCGAATAAATCGAGTTGACACTCACTTAGCCATGAACAGCCTTTTGCCCTGACCATTTTCCCATTATTTTTCCCAACAGCTGAGGCACCTTTTCGCATATGTCCTTCCGTTCCTTTGTTGCTCAATTTGTGTCTCAATTTGCCCATTTATTCCCATACACTTGGCTTGCCATTTTCACACTTGTTGGCCAGCAGGATGAGAACAAAGTGAGCTGACAAGGCGCAGGAAGTACTCAAGAAAACCTAAACATTCTATTCATAAATTTTTAGACAAATATAAATTTATACCTCTAAAAGTCAAGAAATCCATTAAACCATTAGGTTTAAAAATAATTCTAAAGAACTAAGATGGTCAACATTTCTAAATTTCCCTTAGCAATGTCAATTTAAATTAAGTTTTGAAAAACCTTAAATGTAGTTATTTTTTTCGGTGTCAAAGAAAGTGGAATGTGGAATGGCGTGAAAACTCAATTGCAGTTCACATGACGGGACAATTGGAGTGCTGGGATGATTCCAATATCATTATCATCTTGATTACACCTGCCACTCCCTTCGAGTTTTCCTGACTAATTGCTGCCTGCTCTTTGCCGTCGAACGAAAGTTTCTGCCGCGGAAAAGCGGGGAAAGTCAGCCGTGAAATTTTAATGATTCGTAAGTTGATACGCCTTGTAAGGAGGGCTTAGACAAAAAAAAAACAAAAAAAAAGAAGCAACGAAGAAAATGGTGAACGAGGGTGGAATGGTGAAATGGTGGGAAATGCAAATTAAGTGAGTTTCTCGGCTTTGTCAACCTTCCACTAATCCTGTAAAGGACAATTTCTTATTGAGTATCAAAGGCGAAAAGCGGGGGAAAACCCAGGAGCACTGAGACAGAAAAAGGTAGCGGGCAGCCGAACGCAAAAAAAAAATACAAAAAAAAAAAACGAAGCGAAGGAAAACCCTCCTGGAAAAATGCGAACAAATGAGGTGCGGGGTGCATGTCAAAAGATTATGACAATTTTCCCACCACAAATGAACATGAAAATCCGACAGGCGACAACGACAGCCAAAGGAGCAACAGCCCAGGACCTCGAACCATTGTTAGCTGCTGTTGACAAGGATTAAGGACATCCATGGAAAATAAGAAAATGACAAAATTCACAAAGGCACAAAAAAAAAAAAATCTGTGCGGCGTAACGAAAGAAAAGCCCGAACGAACAGACAGTAATCAATGCGAGAGGAAAATAGCGAAAATTATGATTGATGTCGATTGTTTGATTGGGTCGAGAGAGATTGGAAATCCGAGGAGGGCAGAGAATGGCCTTCCCACTAAAGTTCCCGTCGGGGTCACCATTTTGTTAAAGAACCGAATATTCGTCCAAGAAAACAACATTTTGCAACATTGCCAAGTTGCCAAGTTGAGTTTGCTACTCGAATTGCAACTGATAAAAGTGGTTGCTTCGGAGCTGCCACTCTAATCAAAGTTTCTGTCGGGGTCACCATTTTGTTAGAGTTCAAAAAATGTTGCCAAAGAAATATGGAGTGCTCGATTTGTAGCCTTGCTAAGCCAAGCTTATTTTTGTTAAACAAATTAACAAGTTTTTTCCCTGAGCTCGCAACTTGAAGTGCAACTGAGACGCAGTGGAGTGGCGGAGTTGCCACCCGGGGGGCGTTGCCACTTGAGCGCGGCGGCGACGGTAACCCTTTTCTCATTAAAAATCATTTAGGAAACACTTTTTTTTTTGCGACGAGTATAATTTCAACAATGTCCTCGAAAGTTCCCAGCCACGCAGAACTCCTTAAGGGTTAGACGACGACGGCGACGAGGCTGACGTCGTCATCATCGACGCGGGGCGTTAAACCAAAAGATGAAAGATGGGGGCTGACGGTTGCGAGTGCATCGAGGAGGCCTGGATACTGGAGCTCCTTTTGATCGAATTAAGACGCCCAGCATGGCGTCCAAATATGGCCAACTTGTCACTTGCCCCCGATGGCTGGTGCATCCAAAAACCCACCCACGCTACCCACGCAACCAGGCAACGTGCAACCACCCAACATGCAACCACCCAGTTCCACCTGCCTCGTGCTCGAGTGCAGTTTATTGTTTGATTTCGCTCTTTGTGCATTTGCTCGCCCTTTGAAATTCAAATTGAGACTCAAATTAAAATCAAGAGTGAGCAAAGCATTCGCCATCATTCCATGTCGGCCATCATGGTGCGCCTTTTATTCATTTTTCATTTTTCGTATTTTTAATTTGAAAATCTTTGGTATCCGCCCAATTCGCGGACATCAAAGTGGAGCTTCCCATGTGAAATGGGGAAATGTGGAAATTTACCGAAAGCGCTCCCCCTTTTGTGATTGTGCAGCTTGGCTTGCAGTCACGCCCCCCCCCCGCACCACCAGAAAAAAAAATGGGAATAAAGACAGCGAATAAAGGGCCTTTTTAAGAGGTCTGAAAGGTTTCGCGCTTCAGTGCGACGCTAAATGAAACTTTTGCCAGTTGGGAAAATTCTAAAAAATAAAATTAAAACTCCTAAAATATGCAGAAAATGCATAAAAATATAATTTGATGAACCAAAATTTTTGGCAATTTGGCGTTTGAAAAATAGTTGAAACATTTTATGTCTGCAAATCTTATCGAATTTAATTAAATAATCGCATCGATTTCTTACATTATAAGTGCATTAAAAGTGATTTCCCTTGGCATTCGAATATAAAATATATTGTATGCTCCAGGGAAATTATGATGTGCATTTGTGTTTTTTTTTCTCAACTGGAACCCTTTTAGCGATTCTCACTCACCTTTTTAAAATCGCCGATGGGCAGATTAAATGAATTGGTAAAATGCACAGACGTAAAAAGTGCAATGAGATCCTTTTTGGTGGCACACGTGTTTCGTGTCCCCGAAGGACGGCCGTCTGTCAAAGGGATATCGCACCTCAAAGCGAAATGCAAAATAATTGTTTATGGTCTTTTAACAATTTGCACGAACGAAAAGAAATCGTGGAGAAATGCAAGCATATAACAATTATCAGCCAAGGCATGGTGAGCATTATGCAAAGCAGCCAAGGATATCCGCAGGATATGGAAAAATGCGTCTCATTACAGAGCCATCAGGTTGATATACATACGTATATGTATGTACACACACGGCACCCACACACACACACACACTCACGCACAACCTCTCGAGGACTACGTCGTTATCCTTAATTTATAAAAGTGTGCGTTGCCGCTGTCGTCATCTTGTGAATATGCATGAAACTGGAAGGAATTAAATTTCCGACTTACCAGCGACACTTGACGAAAATATTTACAAATTGGACAATATTCAAATGTTGATGTTTTACCAATTTTCATATAGAAAAAACAACATAACTAAATTTGCCAATCAAAGTCCAAGATGCTTTTACCAATTAGAATTTTTTTTACTGTGTATCTTTGAAATGAAATGTAATGCAATGTAACCGAATAACGAACCAACCAACCGAAACCGCCGGCACCACTGAGCCACCCACCGCACCACATGAAACCCACACCACTGCACCGCATTACCACCTGGAGGCTGCAGTTTTCCTTTTGTGAATCATCCTTCAGTAATTTGCATATGCATTAATATGCTTCAAGTATCCCATATCCGCATATCCATGCACATCCTTGAGTCCTGCCATCGCAATATGAATAACTTAGTGGTGCTTTGGCTTTTGTGCACTTGCGTGGAATCGCAGAATACCAAAATGATGAGAGTCCATTGACCACGGTAATGTAATGTGGTGAAAATCCAGGTGGTATCCTTTTTATCCCAGTCAAGTGCAACGCAGTCCTTAATGGCAATTACGATTGTTAATGAAATTATTTGCAACAGCTCAGGGGTGTTGTCAGCTATACAAAACACTTCCCTTCCAGCCAATAGCACCAATTTTAACCAAAAGATTATGAAAAATCCAATAGTCAATTTCGAATTTAGGCCAAAACGGGTGTTATCATTTTCAGTTTAGTTAGTTTTCTCCAAATGCCGTTTTTTCCACATTTGGTTATAAAATAATCAGTTTTTTGCCCATAACTTCAAAAATATTTGTTTGAATATGGAATGTCATATCTCGTTGAGCTCGTAATTAAATTCCCAATCGAACTGTGTCCAAAAATGAGAATTCTATTTTCTGTCAATTTTTTGCAAATTTTGATGATGTTACCCCTTACAAAAAATGCGAAAAATGACTCAAAAATTATTTTTTCTAAATTGTTCCAAAAGTGATACAGATGGTTAGTCCTTGTTGTTAGCTGCTCAAAACAGTAATTCTTTCATTTTTATGATCAGTTTTAGTCAAGTTATGATTAAAATGGCCATCTGAAAATTTTAAATTTTTGCTAAAATAATTGTTTTCGATTTTCCGTCATAAAATAATCAGTTTTTTGTTCACAACTTTAAAAATAATTGTCTGAATATGGAATGTCATATCTCGTTGAGCTCGTATTTAAATTTCCAATCAAACTGTGTCCAAAAATGAGAATTCTATTTTTTGTCAATTTTTTGCAAATTTTGATGATGTTACCCCTTACAAAAAATGCGAAAAATGACTCAAAAATTATTTTTTCTAAATTGTTCCAAAAGTGATACAGATGGTTAGTCCTTGTTGTTAGCTGCTCAAAACAGTAATTCTTTCATTTTTATGATCAGTTTTAGTCAAGTTATGATTAAAATGGCCATCTGAAAATTTTAAATTTTTGCTAAAATAATTGTTTTCGATTTTCCGTCATAAAATAATCAGTTTTTTGTTCACAACTTTAAAAATAATTGTCTGAATATGGAATGTCATATCTCGTTGAGCTCGTATTTAAATTTCCAATCGAACTGTTTCCAAAAATGAGAATTCTATTTTTTGTCAATTTTTTGCAAATTTTGATGATGTTACCCCTTACAAAAAATGCGAAAAATGACTCAAAAATTATTTTTTCTAAATTGGTCCAAAAGATATACAGATGGTTAGTCCTTGTTATTAGCTGCTCAAAACAGTTATTCTTTCATTTTTATGATCACTTTTAGTCAAGTTATGATAAAAATGCTCATCTAAAGTTGTTTAATTTTGTACCAAAAATTTTTGTTGGGCACTCTATTGTTCAGGTATTTTTTGCATGATTTTTACAACAATTACTTCTTTCTATTAGCCAGTAAATTATAAATATCGTCAGCAATGGTAATTTGCTGTGATAAATAGTTTTTTTTTTGCTTTTAGACCTTTTTCATGCAAATTAAAAAAAAAAACTCTTCATAAATATCGAACTCCACCTCCTTATTAGCTTTCTAGTTTCATTCAGATGTTATGGCGACGTTATGCAATGAGGCTTCGAAAGATTTGGGATCTCAAAAATTAGTTTCCTGGTTAGTTAGGCGATTGTTGGCCAAAAGTAACCACCGATTACCAGAAGAGGGATGGCCAAATCCAAGTCGTAATCAGCATTTTGATAAACGCCTCACCCCCGTGCTTTGCATCATTCCCAACCCCTCGCGCGAAGGGAATTTTATAATGGCTTCCTCTTCTGAGACCACCTTTGCTGGGGTGGGAACGAGAGAGGGCTATCGCAACGGAGAGAGACGGCAGTATGGCGAGTGAAAGAGTAAGGGCTAGTGGTGTGTGCGCAGGTCGCACGAGTGCGAGCGAGAGGGCTGGAGGGAGAGAGCGCAAATGCAATTCATAAAATGAAAATGAATAAATGAGGCCACATAAAAATGTGCGTAAGACAGAGAGCCCACGATGGCGAGCGAAAGAGAGGGCCGCACAAATTAACTGGGAGGGGCATGGAACACAGAACTGCTGTCAAGGATGATTGCGAAAGTCAGAATAAGGCGAACAAAAAAAAATCGAGGGTTGCTCTCGGCCACTCTATAAGCCACCCATCTATGAAGTCACCCAACGCCCAACCAACCACCCCCCATCCGTTCAGCAGGTAAGAAACAACCACCAGTGGGTCGTCGTGGGTTAAACAGAGATAGCCAGCGCTCAGAGTCCGGAATCCTTGGACCTTGGCGCCAGTTTGTGTCCTGGTTGGTCGGCTGTCCGCATTTCTTGGGGCCGCTGGCTGCTTTGCCGGATATTAGATTGGAAATATTGTATCCACGTAATCATCGATTGTGATGCTGATGACTGATGATGATGATCTGGGCGGTAAACACTTGACGAACTCGAATTTCGATTGCATCGAATCAACAATTATGCATGCCCTTCCATATCCGGATCTCTCCTAATGAGGCATATCGTAACGACGGCTCCTTTTTAATGAGGCCTGCCGGCAATTGGACTGATTGCGGTTAAGGGCAGTCACTTAATGCCGGCATTAATCGCAGAAATTAAGGTGCACCCCTGGTTAGCCACACAAGTTGATCAGAGCTCAAGGAAATGCAGAGGTTGCCATTGTGATTTCTCTCGCAAGTGTAAGAAGCTCAAATAAGTAATATTGTTTTCTAGAATTATTAACTGTAGTTTTGTTTTTATTCTAAATAAGTGTAGTTTTACAATTTCGCTTCTAGAATGTGTCTGGTTATAGCTTTAAAATTGAAAAACCCATTGATTACGGTTCGCAGCTCTTGGTAATGATACATGTCCTAAACGCCCTATTCGCATAAGTCCTATCCACTATATTTCACCACCAATCAGTGCCATAGCCCCATACTGGATGTTCCGCTTCATTTGCTTTGCTGATTTCCAAGTTTTCTTTTTTTCCCCCATATTTCAATGCAATTTTCGTTCTTAATTTCGGTGGAAGAATCCTGAGTTCGTCTTCGCCGTCAGTTGATTATGTCGCTGTGGGAATTGAGTTTATGATGGCAAACCACTCGCATCCATATGCAAATCTCGTTAGTTGACTCCCCATTCCTAACGCAAATCGTTAGCGTATCTCGAATGCGGGAAAATCGAGGTGGAAATTGAATTTCGCAACTTTTTATTTGGCCCCTAAACACGCCTCCACAATGGCATATTAATTTCAGATGTGAAAACGCTTGCCAGCAGGACTTTTCAAAGCAGAGCATATCCATCCAAGGGTCCTTTTTGGCACCCACACTCACGCTTTATGTTTTATGGCCTAACGAGTTGCAGCATCTCATTCATTATACAACGATTTGCAGTATTATGGCCTCGTTTGCAGCGCCAAACCCTTGGGGTTTTTTTTTTACCGGGCTGTACTGGGAGAAAAAATCTATAAAGTTTGGTTCTTTTCCTCAAGGAACAAAGGCTTTTTTATATTTTGGTAAGACAGACAAACTGGTTAACAAACTGATATTTCTTTGATATTGATTTAATTCGAATCTAGTCCATGATCACTGACTAAGTTATGAAATGATTATTACATATTCGGGCATATATTTCATATATATTTGTTTCTTTTCCTCTGTGTGTTGGAACTCATCAATTTGACATTTTTTTTTTTTGCTTGTCCGGATGAAAATTTGCATTAAGTGAAGTAGTCATCAGTTATCAGCATCAGCAGCAGCAACGTCGTTATCATCATCGTGATAATCGTGGGGCCACGCAGCGAATTTTGAATTGAATAGACGGGTATAGTCTTGGTCTTCTCAAGGGGTTTTCTCCAATAAGGGGGCACTGGGTGGTTGAGTGGTTGGGGTGGTTGGGTGGTGCGGTGGCGGCATTGTTTGCGCCAACGGATCTCAAAAACTCAACCTCATTTGGAGCAGAAATATGCCGGCACTCGGAATAATAGAACAAACTTCAGAGTCGCAAAAAAAAAAAAAAATGCAATGGAAATATATTGATGAAAAGGGGTTCGGCATGGGGTTATGTTGTGCGCATCAGTTGCCTGTTAGTTTCAACGCAAAATCAGCAACATTATAATCGTCCTCATTAACGCGCGTCCTCGTTGGCGCTGTCGTTAATATCCTGGAAAACCTACCTCGTCAACTCATCAGCGTCATTAGCGAGGAGGAGCAGCGGAAGGCAAGAAAAATCGGGCTAAAAGCTGCGCTCGGCTATAGTCGACTTGTGCATGCCCTATGGCGATTTAAATTTAATAAATTCACTAAATTTATTTAATTCATAGATTCACTTAGAAGTAGTAGAAAGAGTATGCAATTATGTAATTATTTAATTACATTAACCATTGCACTTATTTCAGTTAGGTTTTCATCATTTCTACACATCTCAGTTTTTGTTTTTTTAATCAGTTTTCGCATATGTAGGGTATAGTTCTAGCACCTACGCCAGATTTTTCACAGCTCGCGAGAACTTAACCGACCACGTCAAATCAATCCATTTCAATCCAATCCAATTCACTGCTACCTGGCAAGTTCGTTGAGTTTTCAATTGATAATACACTTGACTGAATCCAGCACATCGCCCATCCTCCTCCGTTCAGGATCCATTCCATCTTTCAGGATTCATTCAATGCCCGTTCAGACAACTGCACAGCCCAGCGAAAGTGCACTGGAAAAAACTATGCACTATAAAGCACAAAACTATATAGATTGTAGATGAAACATTAGGGTTAGAATAGATGGAAAGTTTCTAAAATATGATACCTTTTCGAATTTTATGGAACTTTTAGGCTTAGTAAATGATCTATAATGGAAATGCACTTATTTTTGCCGTGCAGCCGAAACGCAATTCCCTCAGTCAGACAGTCAGTCAGTCAGTCGATTTGTCAATCAGTCAGTCAATTGGGGAACGCAATTTTCTATTGGCAGTCAGTGACAGGAAGCCAGGATGCCAAAGGACGAAACGAATGATGGAATGGGTGCGAGTGTGAAATAATATTTCAGCATTTTTACGCTTCCATTTATTATTATTATTATTATTATAATATTGTAGCTCTTAAGTGCACTTTCAAGGGGTTGTGTAAATTATTCAGCTTAATTCGGTGTTCGGTGTGCGCAGTAACTTAACCCCCATGCAATCGGACAACCCACCCTGAGCTAAGTATTTCCTTTTTTTTTTTTGCAATTCTTCTCCTTTGACTCGATGCGATTCGCTCTGGGTGCTCTTATTATATTTGCAATGGTTCTGTGTTTTCTCATATTTCGCTAATGGCTGCCTGCCAGGACTCTTTTTGTGGGCTGAGCGCGATGCATTGCGCACAGGATGTCATTATGGCGCACAACTGCAATGGGGAATTATGTTGGCTGTTGTCCTCGACTTTCATTCTCATCCTCATTTTCCGCAAAATTGAATGATATCGAATTTGTGATTTCGCCATTTCTGTTGGCCACATTTAATGGATTACTCCGCACCAATTACCTTGATGTACATAAGTACTTAGCGATACGTCATTTATCTTACAACCGCAATTCGTTTAGAATGCTTTAAAGATGTTTAGAATGTGTTTCGTTGACATAACTTTAATAGGCAACAGGTATTTTCCTGAGCTTGCTAAATCACATTTGGCATTTTCCATTATCGTGCAACAATGGCCTTGTTGCATGCCAAATATTGGCAACTCCAAAGGTTGCGATAAGTTGGCCAAAAGCGGATGGCAGTTGGCGGGTGGCGACGTGTCAAAAGCAGTTAACGGGAAACGATTTAAGTGAACCGTAGCTACACACACTGCTGTTTGTGTGTGTGCGTTTGACACAAGTTATTAAATCGAATCAAGTCGCAGGTGCCGGCGTCATATTTATTGTGCAATCATCATAACAAAAGCGAATTCGATTCCCATTCCGATTCTGGCTCGGATTGGGAATTGCAATCGGATTTAACAGCCAACTCCTTCGACTGCCGCTGACAGTCGTTGGGAAATTGCAACTAAACGAATAGATGTATATATATATTTCTATTACTATTTCCATTTGGCATGTTGACACTTGAACTGTTGGCATTGCACTCGGCTTACTTGGACTGCGATTTTTTTTGGGAGTACAGTAGTTCAAGGCAATGGAAACTCGCTAAAATCACAATTCAAAAAGAAGGAAATAGTATATGATATTAACTATTATGCTATACGAGGTTTAAATCATCTTTCTATAGATGTAGTTACTAACAGCTGAAGATTGGCATCGGGTTTGGTTTTTAAAAAAACTAAGCAGATGCCCCTAGAATTTGTATAATAATAATGACGATGAACCGAAGACAGACCGCAAATAGCAACGCTACCCCCGAATTTGGAATTTTCCCCGCGTTTTCCCACTTCAGAGGCGACTTGTCACAATTGGTTGACATGTTTGCCCTTCGTCCTTCGTCCTGCCGACGGTGACGTGAAATGTTTGCACTACATCCTTTTGTCAGCGCGATGTCAGCGATGATGATAAAATTGTGCCCATTGTGCGCGCTATCTATCAGATACGCTTCTTTATGCCCCCTTAATTTATTTGCTCACACGACAGATGTTGCATTCGATACATTTCCGCATAATTTCTGCCTCGATTCGTGGAATAGTAAATTGCTTAATTTTATTTTTATTTATACACCAGGTAGAGAGCACTTCCAGGTGCCCTGCTCCATCAGCGAAAATATTGAAAATATGCGTAGCGATGCTTCTCATTTGCATAGCAAAAGCGTAGAGAGACCAAGGAAAAAAAATCGCCATCAAAGACATTTCCCAACGTAATCCCGGCATTAATTCATTTACGAAATAAGAAATTTCCATTTGTGCATCGAAGGGTGAAAATTGCCGTTAAGCAATTTCTTTTCCTTTCATATGCAAAGAAATTGTGTGTTTTTTTTTTCTTTTGGATGGAGTTTTGGGGCGGAAGTGGGCGTGGTTGGGTCAGGTGGAGCTAAAGCAAGTCAGAGTAGAAGATAGTTGAAATGAAGAGATACACCAGAAAGCTGTAATCTTTTTAAATGCTTTTCACGATAGAAATTCCATGGTCTACGAAGCGATTGAGTCATTGCCAACTAATTGATTGAATGCAGCATTTGGCATCAACTAAAATAATTTAGCACACAAAGGGCTGGAGCTACGACCGCATGACAATCGACATGCCACATATCCACACATCCACACAAGAATCCGCAACTCCACCAACAGAAAATCCCCCTAATGCCCCCACGTATGTATAATCCGGGATATCCATTCTGGACAGTCTTGTTGACTGCGTTTGACTGGACCGCAATGAGTGTAAACAGAGCCGAAGGGAAAATGCTTTGGGGTTTTTTTCCAAGCGTCCACCGGATTACGCTGGGCACAAGGAATGAGAAGGAGAATGAAAAGGACCGAGGAGCAGGCGGCGGGCAAGGATAACAACTTGGCCCATTGTCAAGAGGGCTGTAAAGCTTTTAGCTTAAATACACTTTGGGCCAACTACTTGGCGTTGAATTTTCTGGGGATGGAGGTTGGTCCTGGACCAGGACGAACGTCCTGCCATTGACATATTTGGCCGGCCTCGTCCTTTGCCGGCTGTAATTTAATTTATCGCTTTTATTGTGTATCGAGCAAATTGCAATGAACGACAATCGACATTAAATGCAACTTAACGAAATTGCCAACAAATCACTCGTCTTTCGCTCCCCATTTTTTTTGATAGAGCAGCGTTTAATCGACGCAAATTAAATCAAATCGCTACGTGACGTAACGCATACGCAGCGTGGTCCGCAGGACATAGGCAGGCGCAATGGCCCCGCACACACACACACATATGTATACACACACACACACACACACTAGCAAGGTGACTCATTAGCATCAATACTCGTGAGGTAAATTAAACAATAAGCAACCCTTTGCGAGTGTGGAAAAAAAGCTCCTCTTCCCTTCTTTCCGTTTGCATTTTAAAAGCTGCCAATTTGTGTGAACTTTTCAGTGTGTCCTTTTAGTCGGGACACAAACCGAAGGCTAGAGTATCCTGAAATTCGGGGACCTCCATACTTATGGCTAAGCGATATTCCCTGAATGGCCATCTATTAAGAATTTGCCACAAAATCTTCACGCTTGAGCACAATGCAAAGTGCAGACTAGTAATGTTTGTAATGTAACTTGAGCCAACAAATAACAAAATCTTCTAGTTTTATTCATCACAAATATGTGCACATTCTCAATAATATACGAACTATTCTATTTAAAACTAATAAATTAAATACTAAGAAATAGTCACAATAAAATGGATTATATTTTATTATATATAGATTTATTATATATTATTTTGCTATGTGTTTGTGTGAATATCGTTCATTAAATTCTAAGACTAAACTAAGCATATTTCAAGCTCACAAATGCTGATAGAACAAAAAGGTGCATTTTAAATATTTATTAAATTTAAAATAAGCTATCAATAATGAATGAAAATGAGTTAACAGTATAGTTTACTTAACATTAGGTACAAGATTTTTATTTTGGAATTAGAAAAACATATTAGCCCGTTTAAATACTTCAAGATAATCGCGCAAACATAATATTCAATACCATTTAAAAGGAGTGCACTCACTATTTAGTTTCATAAGCAAAGATTGCTTACATCGAATGCTTCAATCAAATTTTGAGATGGATTTAACCAATTCTTAAAGCCATCGCCCAGAATTATTAGGCATGGCAGAAGGCCATTCAAGTCAATCAGCCTGAGTGGAATTACCTTGATTGTCGCGAAAATGGATATGGATATGGCATAAGGATATGTTCGGCTAGGTGTGAGGTCCTTTTCGTCTCGAGTGCTCGCTCAACCACTTCAAAGTGCAAATGCCGAAATGCACTCGAGGTCAACGAATCGCTTGATTACTTATTTAGCATTTAGCATTTAGCATTTACAATTTGCACCAATTTCCAAACGCGCCTTCGACAATTGTCTAATTGCAATCCGTGGATTGTGGAAATGCCTATTATGCAATCAGCGCTGCAATTGCAGCTGCATCTGCAATCCAATCTGAATATGATTTTCCTTTCAGTCAGTCGGCTGTTCACGCCACTTGCGCATTATTCAAATTTTGCAATTTTCAAATGAAAAACAAAAGCAAAGGCGCTCTATTCAAAAATGCTGAAATCAAAAAAAAAAAAAAAACGAAAAAAAAACATACAGAAAAGAAAAGGAAAGGCAAAGAAAAGGATTGAAATGGTATGGCGAGCAGTCGCCGTTGCCGCAAATCCTTTTATGATAATTTCTCAAGAGTGTCGTCCTTTGATCAAGCAAGTGCCCATTCAAGCATGAATGTGAATATGATTTCCAACCACACACACCCATGAGGATTTAATAATTCGCTAAGCGAGATTAAAATTGCCAACTGCAGCCAACGTCCGCCAACCAACCAACCATGGGCACAAATGGTTTTTTTGCCCAAAAAGTAGTCAAACTCTCAGAACTAAGACAATGTTTTAAAGCTTAATATTATTAAAGAAAATATATATCATTTAGTTTTAAGCTAAATTGGCCATTTAAAGCTTAATTCATTGTATATACAATAATATGATATATTCCACAGGAACATTTTACATATCCTTCGAATCTTTGATCCTTTGAAATCTATTTTGTATCCATTTGTATCCACTGTTACCTGCCCATATCGAGGACTCGTTAGTAGTAGGATTTATTTTTTGTACAAATATGCAAAACGGCTTGAGAAAATCCCCCGACTCCCACCAACAATCACGTGCCCCTCAATTTTCGCTGGCTCTTTTTTTTTTGTATATTTTTATATGTATATATATGTATATTTTTTCTTTTTGCACCGTGTCCGTGGCTCGTTTCCTGGGAAATCATTGCAATTAAAGCGTAATTGTTTTTACGCATTTGTCCACTCCACGGCCCGATCCCCACCATTCCAACGTTCGTTCTCCACCGACTGCTTAGCTCGGCTCGTGTCTTTTGAAGAGGTTTTCACGGAGGGGAGGGGTTTGGGTTCGGGGAAGGGGTTAGAGCAGGAAAAGTATATGGCTGAAATTAATTTACAACATTCATAATGCACCGCCTGCGCTTAATTTTCGCGCATTTGGTGGGAGTGGCGCTGAAGGAGCGAAAGCCTCCTCGCAATTTCCCAGCGAATGCGAACGTACGAATTCATTTGCATAATTTTTTAATACTCCATTTCGCCATTTCGGGCGGAGCATCGTTAGCTAACGAGGTGAGGATGTGGTGAGTCCATGAGTCCGTGAGCTCCTGGGTACTGGGTACTGGGTACTGGGTTATGGCTCCTCGGCTCCCGCCGTTCCTGGTGTCGCCTTACTCGTTGAGTCCTAGAGACCTGGTGGGTGTCCTCATTATTATATTTCCCCGCCTCGTCGAGCACACACGTTTTGTAATGCCTCCACTTTCGTTTCCACTCCCATTGCCATGCGGGATTTTTAACTCGTTTTGCCCTCTGCGAGAACAAAAACCAGACCATCCAAATTAATGCAAAAATATGTTGATTTCCTTTGAGAAAAGTCTTCTTTTTTTCGCTCTGCTTTCTCGCATTTTGTTTTTTCTTTTTTCCATTTCCATTTTGCCCATGTTAGCTACCAATTAGAATGCAGGAGGTGTGGATGTCCTGCAGGAAAGCTGTGCATTTGCATATTTGTGAAAAAATATTTAAAACACACATTTTGCATGCGTTGTACAAATGTAACTTACTCAGCTTTCGTCGTTGGGTAAACATTTTAAATATATATATATAGAGTACCAACGTTTTGACTGCGTTTCAAGCAATTAGCCAGCGGACTTGAAGCTCGTTGGCTCGTTAATCCATTAAGTCCAATATCCAATAAATCAAGCGCTACCAACTACAGTTTAGCCATCATTATGGACAATTATCCAATCAAAGAGGCGTGTGCAAATTGCTACCCAAAAAACGCATCAAAATGAATTAATTCGATTGAGACCGAACTTCTGCCCAGCATGGGCGTATCATTCATGGCATATTCTAAAAATTTAATTGGTTCCAACGAAGGAGGAAAAATGGAAAGGAGGCAGACACTCGAGAGGCACTTTCGCCCATCGTCGCTGCCTCGTTAAAAAAGGTGAAAAACTGTTGTAATTGTTTTTACAGAAGCGGCGGTAAAAGCGGCCAGAGGCAAGTGTGAATATGAGTGGTGAATATGGGTGCGAGTGTGAATGTGAGTGTGGCCTGTGTAATTGGTTCTGACGGCTAAATGAACCATTTACCAATTAAACCCGATTGCCAGCCAAAGAACTGAGAACTCGACAACTTGAGAACTTGAGAGCCATGTGTGAGTTTTTTTCACCTGGCCTAGAGATGAGATGGCTTTGGGCCAGGTTCACAAGTCGATAGTCGTGATTGAAAGAAAAATATTAAACTAAACTATATACACAGCGAATTAATGCCAAACAGAAGGTATGCAAACCTAACACACTCGATTAATCGATGAGAAATCCTAGAAGAATCACGTTACCTTCTCTGACAATTGCGCTCGTTAGCAGCCTTTTGGAGAAATGCTTTAGTCACGCTTGAGAACGCGGCAGGCAAAGAAAAAAAAAAAAACAAAAAGTAGAATTGGTTCAGAAATGGAGGAAAAAACAAGGCTCTTTGAGGAGTTGTGTGTAAACGTTGCCAGTTTGCTGGGAAATCGCTGGGAAAAAGGCGGAAAGCGTTCGCAAAAGTTGCTGAGCCATCGGACGAGTGGAAAAGCACCTGTGCCTTCTGCTCCTGCTGGCTGTCTTTTTTTTTTTTTCCTTTTTTCCTAGCGGAGGAACTCAAGTGGCCGAGGATCCTTTGTGTTGGAATGGCAGATTGGCGTTAATCATGCAATTAATTGGGCTATAAGTCAGCCGCCGATAGCCCGGCATAATGGATAATGGATAATGACGGTTGGCAGGTTGCTATCGAGTGGAAAAAAAGGTGTCTAAGTGGCGTAGCGTAGTTCTTGGCAAGTCATTACACATTGTGTGAGTTTCGAATCCAATGCGGTTTCATTGCAAAAATTAAAAGCATTTAGAATGTTTGGAAATGCGTCAAGAAAGTGTCTCAGTGCTGCAAGGGAAAGTTTACAAAATATATAAATAGTTTATACTTGTAAATCATAGATTAACATAAACTATTTTAATTGGGTGTGTTGTTTGCCATTCTTCGAAAGTGCTAAACACCTAAATGGTCTATTGTTTTAGAACCTTACCATTTAATTCCACACACGAATTCCCCTTGAAACGCCTTCAGCTGTTGCTGCCTGATTTTTCGGTGGCCAAAATCAATGTCATTGCCTTTGTTTGTCCTGGCCAACTGTTGCTACCGATGATTGTTGTGCTTTGCCCCTGGGTGTGGATGGATGCTCGATCACACCTTCGCCGGTGAAAGGTCAATGCTAATCCCTAATCCCGTTCGACCCTCTTCGCACCTCTCTAGTGGCGAATGCGCCTATTTACATTGGCACTTCAATGGCTGGCTAGGATTATTATCATTATTACTCGGCATCCTGTTGTGTTTGTTCTGCAGATAATATAATTACAAGTAATTTTTGCTGGCCAACGCTGCCGGGCGATGTGATCACGATGAGCCCATTCTGCGGCAGGACAATGGCGCACTGGAATGTCCTGCGAAGTCCTGCCAAGCGAGCTGACAGTCCGACAACTGTTGTGTCAATATTTTGACAGAAGAATGCCAAATGGAGAGTGCTTCTTTTTTTTTTTTTTTGCACAAAGCAGGAAGAGCCGAAGGAAGACGGCGAACAGGTCTCAAGGATCAAGGATCGCTCGCTGGATGAGTCAGCTGGGAAATATGCAGACCGGGCAATGCGAATTGTGGGGATAACAGTAGGACGAAATAATCGAAATAATCAAGTCAAGTTTTAAAAATAATATATTTTAAGCGGTATTTTTTTTTATGTTTAGTAACCGAAAGAAAGAATGTTGCGGAGTATCCTTAAAAGTTAATGTAAGAAACCCGTTATGACAATGTTTCACGGTACGATGGCATTCTTCCACTGAAAACAATCGGAGCACACACACACATGCATTTATAAAGTGTCCACATACACATACACAGGCATTTGCATGAAAAGGCGATATAAGCAGCAAACTAAAATAGAAATTAAGAGAAATGGCGAGAGAGGATGGGAAAAAATACGAAAAAAAAAAGCAAACACAAAGTGCAACTCAGATGGCGGAAATGAAAAGAAATTGCATATACATAAGTGTGCCTGTGTGTGTGTGTGTGTGTGTGATGCATTTTCCAACGTACATATGTATTTCTGTATGTGTGTGTGTACATAATGAAAAAGTACTTCATTAAAAATCAAGTATGTGTTGATTTCCATATGAAAAACAACAACAGAGACATAAACCGACCGAGGAAATGCTAAGTACACGTACGTAATGCACTAGTGGGCGTTGGGAGTTGGGCGGTAGGTGCCACGCCCCCATCAACGAAGGGGCGGTGGCCATTGTCACAGGAAATGAGTTGAGCCATAATGCAGGAAAGAAACGAGAAAGAGAGAGAGAGAGAGTGAGAGAGAGAGGGGGGAAATGGAGAAAGCCCTAGACTTTGGCTCAGAATTGAAATTAAAAATGTGTAAATGAAAAAATGAATAAATATGCACGATGATGATGATGACGATGATGATGATTATGGTGGATGCAAGAATATAATTGCTACATTTCGTATTAAGCACCCACACCCGAACATGAAGACCCCACATTCCACACACCCCACTGGCCGCCACCCACCAACACCACCCACTTCCGCTGCTGGGCAAATGGCAACAATTGAAAACTTTCTTTGATCTTTCGCATGGAAATTAATTTCTTGCGCCGTTTTTGTTGTTGCTCAGCAATTATGATTCCGGATTATTCGCAATGAGCCAGGCGCTTTTGTTGGGGAAATGGGCATTCGATAATGGAAGATTGGAGCACTCGATGGGCATTGCAAATGCGATATGGATCTCTAAAGTGAGCACTTGCAAATGTATGAGGGATTTATATGATTAATTTCATATGTAGTAAATAGCAAACATATAAGCAGACAAAACGTATCCATTTCCACTTGTCTTCTCCTCGCTTTCCATATTGATAATGATGAGGCTGATTTGCCCAGACTACTGGTAACTTTTCTATAGACACTCCGTCGATGTGTGTGAGTTTTCATTACAATTATGCCTAGCTTTTCTTCGTGGCCTAAACCACGCCATTTTGTGAAACAATGGAAAATGCAGCCAGAAACCGCAGCAATTTGTGGCTTCAACTGAAGGCAGTGGTGATACGGGAAAAATCTCGCATGCGGATTCGTACAAAATCCCCCTGAGGTGCACTGAGAAAAAAGGGAAAGGTATTATTTAATGTGTGGTCAAGTATGTGGATCTAATTTTTTTGTGATTTTCAGAAAGTGCCATCAATGGAAAAAGAAGAGTGTTTTCTTTTTGCTTTGGGTTAATCAACGTGTGGCAAGCATTTTCTCGCAGTGTTGCTCCTTGTTCTGCAGCCGCGAAATTTTGCAATTTGCGCATAATAATCATGATAATAATAATCGCACCCACATATGGTTGTTTTTTTTTTTTTTACCTCGGGCCAGGGCGTTGGCGCTTGCCAGAGAAATTCCACAAAAAAATGTGGAAAAAAACACGGAAAAGGGGAAAATAATTCTAATGGGGGCGCTGTAGGCGTGGCATAGCGTGCATGCATGTGTGTGTGTGTGTGTGTGTGTGTGTGTGTGTGTGGGTGTGTGGGAGTGTCATTCGCCTGGTTAATTGTGGTGGAAATGTAGAAGGAGGAGGAGGAGGAGGAGTTGGGGGAGTGGGGCATATGCTCTGTTTCCCACTTGTGAGAATTGCGCAATTTTCAATTATTTCCTGGGAAAAAAGTGTGAAAACTGTGGGGCAGCTACCGAGGGGCGGGCATGCATAGGTGGGCGTGTCATTGCAGACTTTTGCATAATTATAAGCTGCGATTCACCCACCGCCTGCAAATTATAATTAATGTAAGCCATAGTATGAGTGCCGCCTTTTTTTCTAATGCCCATGTGTGGGGCAGAAATTATGCAATGGTCTGATTATGCAACTGTAAGAAAAGTGCTCAAAACCATTCGTATTAAAGCCATCTTCAAGGATAAGTGTTGCAAGTGAATATGAGTAGTGTTGGCAAGTCATAAGAAAAGCATTCGGTCAAATAAAACTATCTTAGATACGTCTCATCTAATTTTATCTCAAAAATCGATTGTTACTTACATTTATGATGATTTCATATAGTTTCGTATAATTTCCAGCTATATTGGAATAAGTTGAGCCCTGCATTTTTTGCATTGAGCAGATTAATTCATTGCCCTTCGCCCTTGAAATCCTCGCTGGCTCCTTTTCGATTGCGTTTCCAATATCCGTAAATCCAATTCAGTTCCTTTGATTGCGAATGCGTGAATATTGAACAAACGAGAACACAACAAACAAAAAAAAAAAGGCGGCAGAAACAGAAAATTAATCAAAATTCGTGTCGAAAATTGTGAGTTGCATTCGGAGGCAGGTTGATTGAAAGCGCCTAGTGGGTGGTTTTTAATCTCTGGACTTTAGAATGCGATTCCATGCACTTTCTGCACAAACAATCAAACGCATTGGATTTTTGGTTTTTGTTTTCATTGCGCTCGTTTCTGTCAATTGCCAACTGATTTGCTTTTTGTCTTAACGCCAGTTGGTAGGAAAGGGAAATAAATTCAAATTCAAGAACAAATTCACATTTTGGTTTAATTACTCATTTCAATTCAAAGATGAAAAGATTCCTTACCGTACTTCGCAATCCCTTCCATTGAAACATTTGGATTTTTATTCGTTTACATATAGATAATTTGTAAATACATCCATTACTGGACACTTGAAGTTGCCATTTTCTCTCTTACTTCAAATCCGGAATATTTCATTACTTGCATTCAATTTCGTATGCAAATCGCGATTTCAATGGCTCATTAGCAGCCACCAGCGACAACTTCTAACAAAAGAATTTTCACAAATAAAAAAAATAAAAAACGAAAAAGAAAAAAAAAAGTTACAGAAAAATAAAAAAGCAATGGCAACTCTTGCCAAAACTCCATGGGTCACAGCTTGAAGGCGAAATAATCAAATTTGCACGCGACTCTTATTTAAGAATTAACAAATAAAATGCCAGCGCAAAGTATTCAGAGTGAGGGCAGAGCTCGAATAATAAGTAATGATGGCAGCAGCGGAAACGCCTGCAATTTGCCACAATTGAAAGTGGCTGCCTTCCCCTTTTTTCCGTTTCGTTTTTTTTTTTTTGCGCCCAGCAAGCTGCCATGTTTTGTGTGCTCTGAACTTTTTTTTTCTCTCGTTTTCATTATAACACCGTGTTGTACACCCATTTGCAGGCGAATTGCGCCCCTTTTGGTTGGCTGCCAAGTACCGCCACCATCGAGAACATCAAAAACCAGGCGTCTAATTGAAGTCATTCCCACTTCCACATCCCACTTCCATATCCACAACCCAGTCCACTCCCATTTAACACTCCCTTTGCCCCGGCGGCTGTTTTGCATAGCCGAAATGCTGAAGTCCCGCTCATACAATTTGATTAACCCATAAACGAGACGCGGGACCTTCCATCATCATTAGCGACCCGTCGACAGCGATCTACACTGAGGCAATTTACATTATTTTTTCGTCCTTATTTCAATCCCACATAGATGTTAAATGTTTTTTGAACAATGCGAATTTTATGCTTGATTTTATGGGTTTGAATCTAACCAAACCATACTAACTTATTTTCTCTAAAACATGATTCCTTATACTAATATCTGATTGATGTTTGCACAGAATGCGCTTGAATTTCAATACACTCCACTGCTTTTCTCTCAGTGTGTCGGCCATCGGGGGTACGCGTACTGTAAACTCAGCGGCCAGCCACTTCTTCATGTTACACTTCAATTGAAGTTCGGCCATTTTGGTTTTCGCATTTCACACCCCTCGCTCCCTTATTTTCGTTATTATTATTGTTGGTTTTTTTTTTTCTTTTTGTACAGCTACTAATTTGTTTTGGCCCTGCGCGTATTTCGTTGTTGCCTATTTTCCAATTTGAGGCTACAACCACCGTCGATGGACAGAGTTGCCACCACCCCTAATCACACCGCTACCCCTCTCGCCAATCATTCCGTTTACGTTGGGTTGTGTGGTAGTGTGCAGTGTTTGCCTTTCGGTTTACTCAAGTGCCAACTCGAAGGCCTGTCCCATAAATTGGTTCGTCGTCATTGTCGAGCACACACTTCGGCCACTTCGGTAGCTCGCACAGCCAGATATAGGGAGGTACACTGAAAGAAATGATTCGTAGGGGTCAGATATAGGGAGGTAAACTGAAAGAAATGATTCGTAGGGGTCAGCGTAAGTGTCTAGCAAGGACCGCTTACAGCTTTCGAGTTAACAAAATCGATTTAGATAAAATGTGACAATTTTGTAGCATATTTGTTGGAAACACAGAACGAGGTCTTGCCGTTTTTCTTAGTGTACCCAAAGAACTTAAGCCGAAAGCAACCCAGCCCAGTCGAAGAACTAGCGCCTGTCAGCGAGCATCCTCACTCTCGAGTGCCCTCGAATGATAAATCATTTTTCCCGTCGTTCACACAAATGATGATCGAGTATTTTCAACTTCAGTTCGTCTGTTACTTTTTGCTGGGCGGAAATTAGTGCAGATAATCCCATTAAAGGATGTACATATCGTTTTCTTTATATGGCATCAAGGGGCGGTGGTATTTATAACATGGATATGAGTAAAAATGGCTACGAAATGAGATTCATTAAAACGATTTTATAAGTAATATTTAGCGATAATGAACATAAAAATAAGCAAGGTAAAATCCGTGGAATTCGACTAATTAAATAAATGTGCGAAAACTTTCACTAATTAGCGAAGACACAAACCGACCGCAGAACAAGGACACGCTGATTGGCTTTGTGCAAAATTAGCCATAAACGCAACCAAAGCGCCATCTGTGGGCAGCGCCCGCAAACTTTGTGTCTTCGCCAAAAGGCAGAAATTAATTTTCTCACGTTACCCATGCGAAATAAACAATTAAATAATTGAAAACTGAACTCGAAATAAGCAGGACAAGCAACAATGACCAGAGCCACAGAAATAGCAGACACAATAACAATAATAAATAATAGTAATATGATAATGACGATTATAATTCACGGCTAATACCAAATGCCTCCACTTGTACGGTAAATGCAATTAGTATGCTCTATAAATTATTTCGGGGCTTAGCGAAAGTATTCAAAACGCAAAATAATTGGTTTTCAATTATTGACAACATATATTTAATCTTAGAATTTATTTCATATTATTCTAGTTAAGAAAGGCCCATTTTTTAATAAGAATAATAATAGAAAATATGAAATTCGTGAAAATTTTCCTAATAATATGCCCATTTATAGCACAACTTTTGAAGAGTATTTCAATCTCGCCTAAGTGCGAATGCCAAAAACCTTCACTTCGAAGTTTTTCTCTGCTTTTCGGGCCATTATCGTTGTTATTATGCCATTGTGGCGCAATTAAAGTTTCAACTAATCACACGGCAACAATTGTGTGACAATAATATTGTCTAAAGCCCCTTGAAAAAACACCCCCGTTGCCCCGCGAAGATTTACCGAGATTTGTTCACACTTAACAACTTAATTACACAACAATGTGCTTGTTGTTATTTATGCCATTTGATTTATTATTATTATTTATTACTGCTTTTATTCGTATAGGATAGCTTTATATATATATATATATATATATATATATATATATTTTTTTTTTTGGTAAGCCTTATACCGCCTGTCAGTCCAAAAAATAATCGAGAAACTCGCTGGGGGAAGCCTACACAAAAAGTAACTGAACTTTAATTGTTCATAATTAAGTTTGTCCGATTCCGATTCCGATTGTGTGCTGTGCATTGTGTGTGTGCCAAGACAATAATAGTTAAGTAAATAAATCTCGACACATAATTGACAATCGATTTTGGTAAACTCTCGCACTTGAGATCATAATTAAATCATTCGGCGGGCCACGTCAACTACCAGAAATGTGAAGAGCAACTCGAGACGAAATAAGGCACCCGGTATCAAAGTATTCAAAAATATATATATATATATATATATGAATGAATATGAATGAATATATAGCCGGACTTTGGCCAGGTAGTTGGGTTGTCAGTCCTTCGTTGGCACGTCAAAATATTTGCAAAACAAAAGCACACAGGTCCGAGTTCCTGGAAACTCGCAGGACATGCCAGTGGATTTAGTAAAAATAAAAAAGCAGAAATAAAACAAGAAATCGCCAACATTGAACTGTAACCAATGGTTAATGGCCAGGTGAAAACTATATGGTTCTCAGCGAAATAGAGTAAAACTATATCATCAATATCGGATTACCCATAATCATCGGCGAAATTCAATATTTATTTTGACAGGATCCCCCGGCGATTGTAATTGCAAGTTAATTAACAATCAAATTCCAGTAAATAAACGAATTTCGCCTTAAAGAGCTCGCATACCCAATGAATGAATCATAATCATTCCGGGGGCAACCTGCTTAAGAAAATATCGAATTACCCGCGAAATTCTTCTAGCACGCACTCTTCGTTCGCTGCCTTCCTTTCTGCAGCCTGCCCCCGTCTCTCTCTCCCTCGCTCTCTTTCTCTCTCGCACGACCACGTTGCCTCTCTTTCTTTTATTTCCAAATGCCAGACTGCGTGGCCCGACGGATATGTACATACTTACATACATATATGTATATACATATATATGATCTGTGATTCCGTTTCGTTTCGATCCGCTCCGATTTCGCTGCGATGGCCGTGTGAGCGTTGGCATTTCAATTGTCTAATTGCCGCGTGGGTTTCTCCATAGGCAGAGCTCACTGTGTGGGGGCGTGAGAAAAGCCCCAAAAGACCCGTTTGCCTGCCACTGATCGTGGCTTTCCAATTGCTGGTGTCTTTATTTTCTTTAAATAGAAATCAATGCGTGTATATAGAATATAATCGATGCGTAACAAAATATATTTATATATTTTTTTGAGAATTAAATATCAACACGTTTTTTCTATCTGTGTATGGCCTTTTGTAGGAGATCCCTTTCGGGACCGAGTTAATTGTAAGTCCCTCAATTGCCTAGCAGTAATTTGCAAGTCCATTACAAGCTCTACTTTTCGACTGCTGCCGAAATCAAGCCGAATTATTTTGCCGAATTTCGGGACATTTCTCCGAGAACAATAACCCACATAGCACGACCCCAAAATCTCTTGAAATCCTGCAAAACTGCGCAGCAAGGACTCTCCCACTGGCACACACGCACACACTCATGCACACAGGACGTGGTGTAAATGCTAATTTACGCATTTCAATAGTACAAGTTTTTGGCGAAAATTTTAATTAGACTGCCTTTTTTTTGGGGAAGGGAAAGGCATTGTTAGGCGGCCGACAAGTGAGTAGTTTCTACCAGCTGGAAACCGAATGGTGGCTCGTTTTTTGGGCCATAAATTGGCGTCCTTCATTGAACGGAGAGCGGTTGGAGTTCCGAGTTCGAGTTCGGGTCTGCGAAATAGTTGTTTTCTTGCGCCTTTTTTTGCGCCACCCCAGCCCTGTTGACCATGCCCTCTCCCACTCTTGCGCTCTCTGGCTCTCTTTCACTCACACAAAATGGGCGCCGCACACTGTGGCAATCGGGCACCAATACAACGGCAAGCAGCGCACCAACACTAATGCGTTTCGGTCCGAACTGGAAGTTCGCGGGAAAACTGGAAGGTTACGCGTGTGCGAGAAGAGCACGGCTAGATGGTGCTTGGAAGGCGCTTGCTGCTCTCCTCACTCTAACGGCGAATGGATGTCGCACATGCGCCATGTTGCCGAGGGGAAGGCCCATATGCTGCTGACTCCCTCGCACTCGCTGAGCGGCGAAGAGTGCGGCTAGCGTGCGACAGAGACCGCCCCTGAATATTTACCGTTGCCGGGCAGCGCAGTCGACGCGAGCGTCGCTGTCGGCGCGCTGCTTTTGCCGCCGTTGCCGCCGTTACTGCTGTTGCTGCTGCTGTTGGTGTTGCTGCTGCTGCTGCAAATGTTGCTGCTGCGCTTGCCATGCGATTTGAGGTCCTCGGAAGAGCAAAGCTCCGCTGGCCGTTTACCGTTTGTTAGCTGAATGCCTCCTTGGCCAAATCCAAAGCGAAATGCAAAGCCAAGTCGAAAGCCAACCACCAGCAGCAACATAACGGCAGCAACAGCACGACAGCAACAGCAACAGCAAACAGAAACAGCAACTGCGACGACAAAACTCCTGGTGCACATTAACGCAGGCAACAGTTTAACGTGGAAATTATTGCGAATTTGTTGTGTGTTTTTCTGCGACGCGTGCCAGCGCAAAATCTCAAAACCTCCATTCGCAAATCCCATTTCGCGTAGTCTTTACAACATTGCAAAACTTGCCTTTGCTTTGTTTTTTTTTTTGTTTTCTGGGTTTCTCAATTGGGACTGCATGATGTTTTCAAGCGATTTGTTTTGACAACGGCAATATCTAGACGTAAATCGAAATATTAGCAATCGAAAATGCCGCAGCGTTCGCCATTTGCCATTCAGGAGCTGCTGGGCTTGGCGGTGGCGGCGGCCACAGAAGCGCCAACCGATCTGACGACAACTGCCGGTGCAACGGTGGCAAAAGAGCGCCAAACGCCAACGCCGCCAAAGACAACAAATGCCACAATGGCAACAGCAGCAACATCAGCAGCTACGGCAGCAACACCAACAAATGCGGCCGAAGGCAATTTAACGAGCGTTTCGGAGCCACAGCAGCAGCCGCAGCAGCAGCAACAAGAGCAGCAGCACCACCAGCCGCACCACCATCAGTACAGGGAGCACCACCAAATGACCATGGCGGCCGCCTCGCGAATGGCCTACTTCAATGCCCATGCGGCGGTGGCAGCGGCCTTTATGCCCCACCAACTGGCCGCGGCGGTGCACCATCATCATCAGCATCAGCACCAGCACCATCCACACCACCACCCGCACCACCCACACGGAGCCGTTGGCGGGCCACCGCCGCCGCCGCCGATGCAGCACCACCACCCCCACCATCCGCACCACCCGCTGCTGCACGCGCAGGGTAAGCCAATGTCCCCGCCAGCGAACCACTCAAATTGCAGTTAATTGCAGTTAGTAAAACACAGATATATATATTTTTTTCATTTATGCATATACTGAACATGGGAAAGTTGAAAAGTGCCGTAGCTAACTTACATATATTTCGCTATAGCGATTTTAAAAATCTTTTGTTCGATGTATTTACACTGACAATCAAAGCTTAAACGCAATTAGCAATCGCAACTGGTTTTGTCACCTGCCAGACACACCAACACAGGCGCACATATACACATGCTCAGATACATTTACAGATTCAGATTCAGATACAGATACATTCGATTCACACGCACACGCACACACAGTGGGGCGAATCGGTGTCTGGAGTGCCGCTTAGTTAGCATAAAAAAGGAATTAATCAGCGGTCCATCGTCCGCCAAATCAGCTTTGGCCCCACTGCAAACGACACAACGCCCGCATCCGCACCACCGCTCCACCGATCCGGCAATCCGGCAATCCGCCTCCGAAGCCACTCCAATCCAAAGCACCACCACTCAAGTTGAGCTGCTAATTGCACTGTGTGTGGATGTGTGTGTGTGAGTGTTTGTGTGTGTGTTGCACTCTGGTTTGAGCATAGCAAAAACTGGGCTTCACAATTGTTGCAATAGTTTGGGCACACTAACGACAATAGTTAGTTTTCATATTGTTTAAATAAAATTCTAGAATCAGTGGAAATCCGAATCAATTTATAATAAGCTTGGTATGCTTTTCGAGTAGGTTTTTGGTCGCTTTTGTGCCACTGTAGGTGCGCCTTTGTTTGGCGATCAGCACAGGCAATGAAACACGCACACTGCAAGAAAATCCCACACACTAACAGTGAACTCGAGTCGACCTGCTGTCTCTCTCGATTCAAAGCTCATTTGCAAGTGGCAATATCATACGAAGTTGGAGCGATGACAGTGAAGGCAGATAAACAGAAAGGCATGAAAAGCCGTGCAGGGATTGGATACACGGTAAAAAACTAGGAACTAGTTGCTGGCTGCCAGAAGTAAGCAGTTGATTAACAACATAAGCACTTCAAATTGTTATATTTCTCATTGGATTTGTGAACTATATCTGGAATGGCATTAATAACAAAATCCTGAAGCGTTTAGCCAAATTTCTTTCACTGTGAAAAGTGCGAGGCTCTGCAGATAATCTTGCAGATTCAAGTGGCAGCTGTTATTATTGTTATTATTATTTTAATTAGCGTTGAAATATCATCATCGTCATCACCGATTTCCATTGCTCTGCAACTGATTCACTGTGCCAATTTCACTGCGCACTCACTCAACTTATGTGGATATGTAGATACATATATGAGTAGATTGAATCTGATTTCTTGATTTCAAATCTGTTTACCCCTACACTTCCGGACCCTTTTTTTTGGGGTCTTATTATTATTATTTTTTTTTTTATTGATTTCGCATGTTGTGCGGCTTTCTTTTTGGCTCGATGTTTATGCGTTATTTTAATTACAATACTCCTATCCGTTTATCGCCCATTTCCACAGTTTCGTCGTAATTTGCGTTTAATAAATGTGGGAAAGAGCACTGCTCTTAGCTGCTAAATAGTTATGGGTAGTATGGGCTAGCAGACTGGGATTACAATTTAAACTATGACCAATTAGTTAAGGTTTTATAAATAGTGGTAATGTATGTAGTATGTAATAGTTGTGCTCATTAGTTTTGGTGCAATAAACAGGGCGAGTTGCTCTGCGATGATGAGAGAGAGTGGGTTGCCTCCGCTAAAAGCATATATTCTAGGGTATGTAATAGTCGTGCTCATAAATAGAGATAGAGAAAGTGGTCTGCCTGTGGTAAAAGCTTATAAATTAGGAAAGGCTTATATGTTTTAGGGTATGCAGTAGTCGTGCTTATTAGTTCACTCCCCATTTTCTTCTGTTCTGTTTAGCCGTGCTTTCTGCTTTTCATTCGCGTCATCCTATTTAATTTTGCATATTTTCAACTCGCTTCGTTGTCGTACGAATATTTCGGGTATCCGTTGTTGATTTTATACCCATTTGCGTGGCCAGCTCGTCAATTAAAAAATCGCATCAGGTTTGGTCGAATCGCGAGCGAATTTCTGGCCGGATTTCGGACGGATTTCCTGTCCAGAGCTGAGTACTTGGCGCCCTCCATTAAGTGCCTTTGATCTTTTACCAGAAGGGAAAACCCAAATCGGAAAATTGGTTGCCCAACGACAATAAGAAAAGCGCTTTTTCTTCGCACACCACACCGCCACACATTTAATTGACAATTTTCACTTTGGCTACGCGCGTCGCTTTGTTGTGACAGTCGTTTTGATGTGTTTGCACATCCCCACACACACATACAATTCAAGATTTTCCTTGTATTGGTGCACTTGTGCTGCAAAGATTTCGACAATTTACTCGCCTCTCGAAATTAACCATTTAGGATTTTCCACTTTTTAGCTGAGCATGCCAACAATGTATACAGATAATAAGTAACTAAGTTGGTATGTATGAGTTCAAAATTTAAGTTAGCCAGCTTGAGATGCTGATGCTGATCCATTGGGGAACGGCTTACTAAATAGATATTACGTTTAAATTCAGTTACGAATATTCGTAAGAGTAATAATCACGATTTCCTTATCATTTCCTTATGTACTGATTTATGTACTGATTTATCGTTTCTAGTGGCAACGGAAGTGTTGCAATCACTGACTCGACTCCAGAACTGCTAATTGCTGGCTGTCAGTCTGCCGAAAACTCTGGCCATCTCCATTCAAGTGGCAACAGCCAAATATCCGTATGTCGCCGCCCTTTGATATTTGAGCCACTTTGCTAATAGCCAGCCCCATTATATATGTATATGTACATATATGCATATGTATAGCTGCATGTGCATGTGTGTGTGTGTGTGTCTCCTTGGCTGATAAAAATATTCTTAATTGTAGTTTCGCCTCGGACATTGTGTGCGGTCGTCTTTTGACTTTGCTTTGATTTTGCGTTGACGTAAATTAGAAAAGCGAACGGTTGAAGAATGTGGGAGAAATTCGGAAAAGTGTCGACAAACGCCCTTCGGTTTTTTGAGTATTTCTCACTTTTTGGTTTTTGATTTTTCAGTTTTTTTTTGATTTTTTTGATTTTTTTCTTTCACATTTTCTACATAAATTTGCTGCTGCTTAACCCCTTGACGCCCCGCACTTTCTGCATTCTGCATTGTCCGAGGTGTGAAAATGTTCGGCGTCAGCGTTTCACGAGTGCAGTTATTGTTTCAGTTGTTGTTGCCAGCACTTTACCGCCTCCCCGCCCAATGCCACTTATTTGCATTGCATTCTTGTTTTTGGCACTTTGTCACACTTTTTCGCTTTGATTTTTTGCGAATTTAAAAGTCAATTAAAGCAACTTGACGAACGAAGTGCCGAGTGCCACTCAAGGGTTAATTTGTCCGTGCCAGTGTGAGTGTGAGTGCGAATGAGTGTGAGTGTGAGTGTGAGTGCAAGGGGTGAGCCTGCAATTGTGTGGGTGTGAGTGCCAGTTGATTCACAACCGTTCGCATCGAACGGAATTAGCCGCAATAATTTCGAATTTTCTCAAACGGAACGCCATGCAATTCATTCACGATAATCACAAATTACACTTGCAATAAATTGCGATAACTATAATATTAAATATACTCAAGCTAGCAACCAAATGAAAATCGCATGTAAATGAAAGCATACTCGCACGATAATTGACCAAAATACGAGTATATATAGCAGACACACTCATATTCGAGTCTAGTTGCCCAGTGTATTCGCATTCGTATTCATGTATTCATAAGCTGGATTTTGTGCCCCGTCACATGGCAATCAGAGCCGGGCAATTCGTGCCCCAAAAAGCTCAACTCACTTTGGCTGCACAGCCAGCGTGTTGCAGGGGCGCCAATGTTGGGGGATTTGTGGGGCAATCGACCCCCCCCCCCCTCCTCCACCTGGATGGACGCCACTGCACTGCGCTAATTTTATAACGCAAATAAACACGATTTGGCACTTGAGTTTGCCTCGTCGGTCGCTTTGCTTCTTCAGCGGCTCGAAAGTGGGATTCCGGTACGGATTTGGATTTCGATTTGAAGCTGAATTTCGATTTGAATTCGAATTTCAGCTCGGTATGTGACTGCTTTCACTGTCCAACGGCAGCAAGTCGAATTCGAACAGCAACAATCAACAAACTACTACAACTGCTAATTATTCATGGCATGGCCATCTATCTGGCTATTTGGAGTGGCTACTCAGCACTTTTTCGTCTGGAAATTGTTTCAATTGTGGCCACGAAGTGATTCACCTGGCCGAAACATTGGGGATACACACAAGCGATCTTTGATCACTTGCTTTTGGGCTAATTGTGCTTACAGCAGTCAGTTCAGCGTACAAACTTTTTGGAATTCATATTCGAAATACGATAGCATTAAATTTGCCACAAAAATCGATTTGTTCATTTCGATCGAACGGCTCGTTTTTCGCATTAATTAATTCACTTGATTTTCACTCACGACGCCCGAGTTTGAATGTATGGAATGAGCACTCCAAGTTGAACACCGAATCGGCTACTTTGCATCATGACCACCGGCGGTTTGCGGCGGATGCTCACGACCCACACGCTCCACGACGATCGCCTTGTGCGGTCCGCCGTTGGCTGCCACCGGATTGCCTGGATTCTCTGGTATTTTCCCATATTTTTCCCATATTCATCCCAAGTTCGCCGTTTGCTTGGCGACCCATATCAGCTATTGTCGAGCGTTAATCAGTTTATAAATACTTCGTCACTTGCAGTTTCCCAGTTTTATTTTTTATTTATTTATTTCTTTTCATTTCTGCCTCGTTTTTGTTTCAGCAATTCTTTCGTGAAGTAATATCGAATTTCATCGGCAACTGGTATTTCTGAACTGGTAGAGAGCTAATAAATGCGTCTTGATTGTCGACATAATAATGATCATCACCATCACCATCATCGTTATTATTGTTGGCATATGTCGAGGTCTCGAGCGCTCATTGTGTTCTCGATTGCGATTGCGAATGCGAATGCGTCACCGTAAAAAAACAATTGACGTATTCGGTTAGCGTCCCAATTTCAGTTCCAAGTTCGCCATCCACAACCCAATCCCAATCCTTATTCCGATCCCTATCCCAATCCCAATCCCAATCCCAATCCCGATTCCGATTCCCCTTCTGGTGCCACGAAACAAAGCCAAAGGCAAACCACAAACGAACTCGAACGAGACGAACGCCTTGAAACAATGAAACATCGAGCAGAAATTAGCGCGGTTGTCTGTCAAATTTGATTTTGCTTTGATATGTCACTCGTTCGCTGCAAATGCAGTGTGGTGCGCGGTGCGGAGGTGTTTGGGGTTTCCAGAGGGGTTGGCATGGCCAGATAGGGGTTAAGACTGCAAGGAGTGGCTGCCTCGTTTTCGACATCGAGGTCGACGATTTGCATTTGTGAGTGCGCCCAGCGGCACCGAGAGAAAATGCAGCAAGTTATGAGCAATTAAAATGTGAGATTTCAATATTTTATACACAAATTGATTGGTTTGGTTTGTGCTAAGTAATTTATAGTACTATCATTTAAGCCACAGTAAGACTATATTATTGTGATTTCGTTTAGTTTTTTTCTACGGTGCATTTGCACAAACTAAAATGCCATGTGCTTGCAACGTTCTGCTTCTCAGTTTTTTAAGTGTTAATTCGCATGCCCTTGTCGGGCTAATAAATGCAAAAATACCAACGCGACTGCTGCTTGTACAGTACGTACTCGCTTTGAAGGATAGCGCCTTGAACGATATAGAAAGTTAATTAATGTCAAGGGAAACATGTCACTTATATTGAAATAAATACATTACATCGTGTATTGTTCCATATTTACTTGTGATTTTCTGTCTCATTGCAGGATTTCCGCAGCTGAAAAGCTTCGCCGCCGGAGCCGGAACTTGTTTGCCCGGTAAGTTCACATGCGCAATTGCTATGCACCGGGGATAATCGAATTCGGGGGAAGCCTAAAGGTAGACCATATATCCTGGACTCTCCTCGGACTGCAATCCCTCTTGCGCAATTCCCCGCGAACGAAAGCCAAACAAAAAAAAAACAACAAAACAAAAAAGCTGAATATCCTTTTGACCAACAGAGGGCGTCAGACTCGCGCTTCGTCCTAATTAATGGGCATTCCTGCGCTTCAATTTGACTCATGAATGCTGCCGCCTTTAGCTCCTGCGGCCAGAGGGGGCGTGGCCAAGGACAGAGGGCAAAGGGCGAGAGGGCAAAGGGTGAAGCGCAAATTTCACATGTCGCGCACATAAATTCTCCAAATTGCTAATAAAATAAACAATTTAGCTAACGAAAAAACGAGGAAAACACACACTCGCACACACACGCACACACACGCACACACTCGCACACACACGCACACACATGCGAGAGACAAAAGTCAAATAATGAAATTTCCATTTTCATTTTGTTGCATTCGTAACGGGCAATAAATATTTTCAACATACGCTTTTATACGCAATTTGCACGCGCATACATCTCTCCTCGCATCCTTGCCACCTCACACGTCCTTGCCTCCTGTCACCCCCCCCCCTCTCTCTCTCTCTTTCTCTCTCTCTTTCGCACTCAGCTCGTGCCGTCTCTTTCCGCCTTAACCCTTTCGTTCGACGGCACACACGAACACAAATACAAATGCAGGGGGAAACCCAGAACAAAAGGCGAAAGAAATGCGAAGCGCACACATAAACTTGTCTAATAAGAAAGGATCTGGAAACTGGTTCAAAGGATGGGGACAAGCGGAATGGCCAGGAATTCAAGGGGGTATCGATGCGGTCTGGGGGAAGCACAAGAAAAGGTGTTCCAATAAATGGCAAGTCGCTGAAAGTTCGCAAATCACCACCATACCATTGATTCGATCAACACATTTTTGGAAATATATGTATTACCTTTGAATATGCAGTTTAAAGTGCTCTTAAATTGTTTTTAAAGCCAAACACCTGAAGTGGCAAGACTCAGGTCTTGGCTTAAATGTAAGACATCCTATGATTGTTTCATTCTAGGCCCTTCTTGGGTGCTCTTAACTCTTTCTTGCCGAGATCTTGGGCCTACTTAATTGCCCTTTTGTCGCTGTTGTTGCTGCTCCTGAAGTTGAATGATGTTGAAATTGATGTTGCTTCCACTGCTGCTGCTGCTGCTGCTGTTGCATGTTGCTGCTGCTGCTGCTGCTGACGATGTTGCTGCCGTGTAGTGGGCTCTTCTAAGACTCTAATCTCTGACTGGGCCAGGCAACACGAACTTGGCCACTTGGCCGCGCATTCTTTCCATTCTGTTTTTATGGGCGAAGTGCCCTGCTTAAGTCTTCCACTCGACGCCTGCATTCTTCCAGAGGAAAAGCGGTCGGCGTGGCGGGGAAAATGCGGTGGAAAGCGGACGAGAACGGGGACGAGGGGGGGGGCACTTTTGAGCCATTTGCTGCGAGCAGATTGCAAGACAAGATTACACAAAAGCCAAAGGAAGAAGCGAAGAAGCCGAGAGACTGACAAGTAGGGCAATTTGCCTTGAAAAATGGAAGCTTGGATGGAAAAGTGGAGAAAAGTGGGGAAGTGGAGAAGTGGGGGAAGTTGGGGAAGTGGCAAGTGGAAAGCGGAAGGCGGGGGCTGTTGCACCATCGTGTTGCACTTGTCATGGCTAAGATTTTAATTGGCATTTTTTCCCCCCTCGTGGCATTGCCTTACCCCCAGAATCCTTTCTCTCGAGCGTGTCTAAGTTTTATTTGCTGGCCATGTCGAAAGCAAAGGCCCCCCGAGAAAATTCTACGGCTTAATTGAAACACGCAAGACAAACAAAAAAAAACCAACACACACACAGCACACATGTGTGAAGCGAAACCAATCGCAATTCACATCGCACCAGTTGACTGAATACGTGAATATGTCAGGGTGATAAAACGCGCAAGATGGGCTAACACATGGGTTGGGTTGGCAAAGGGTTAAGACTCTCAGCCGGTGAACAAAGTGAATTAGTCACAGGAACGATGAAGTTATCTGCATCATCGGATGCGAATAACTTTATTTCGCGAGATATAACAGTTGATTTCGATACTTTTCGAATAATAGTCCTTAATTATTTTCTTAGTTTAAATATCTATCTACCTATATGCTTCTAACATTTCCAATGCAAATTCAACCAAACGGACTTTCTCCGGCGCATTTACTTCGAAAACTCGCTCTGACATTGTCCGGCGCATTCGTGGCCGTCTAATTGCTCCTGTCGTCTGTGTGCCTCAGCGACCCTTGTGGTGCCATCTCTTTCTGCCAGGCAAGTGCCATCTCTCTTTCTCTCTCGGTGCCCGTCGGCCTGCCGTTTTGCCCCGCTTTCTGTGCCTGTTCCTCGTAATTTGCGCACTCAATGGAAAATTGTTAATTAGATTCCTTGCTTGTCGAGTGACTGCTGCTTCTACGGCACTGCATTGTTTCGCCCAGCAATGGGAAAATCCACCCACTGGGCATCCTCAATTCCACCATTCAAAGGCCGGCGGACTGACGGTAGTTACCCCCTCTTTTTGGGCGGCAGCGTTTTAGCCAGCTTTGTGTCAAAGTTGGTTAATGTGACTGCTGCTGCCAGCAGCACCTCTGTGCTGGCCCCAATTTTTCACAGTGCTGGCCGCTTTGGCTAAAGTAGCCGAAAACACATGTGAAAATATCTTAAATTATGCATTTGCGTATCTGTATAACTTGATTTTAAATAACTTAATAATATTGCTGCAAAAAATCATATAACATATTCAAAAATGCTCTGTGAAATTAGTGTAGAAATTGGCTTCGAAATAGCCAAGTGGACGGCACAGCCTCTTAACCCTTTACTCGTTTTTGGGCCACCTTTCGTTTCCTTTCCGCTTCGCCAACCCAACCCAACTCAACTCAACGAACTTTAAGTGCAAAGCGCTTTTCCTCCGCCGCCAGCAGCAGCAACAACAACAACAACAACAACAACAATAAACAGTAACAAGAATATGGAAAAACAGTGTGTTACAACAGCAGCAACCATAGTGCCACTAAAAACTTTTCGCTCTTTCACTTTTTCGTGAAAATTGTGCTTTATTTTTGTTAGCTAAAGAAATCGTGGCGCATTAACGAAGTGCAGGAAATTCAACGGATGTGAGTGATGATGGCAAAGAAACTTAGATACAGGTTAATAGAGTTACTATTTGCATTATTTGGCCTACAATTCAGCTCTTTGGTAATCCGATATTCTTGGAAAATTTAACTCAAAATACGGGGGAATGCAATTAGAAATGAACCCATCCATGCGCAATATGCAATGATAATGGTTTGTATTCGCTTGCATTGCATTGTTATGTGATCCAATTAGAAGACATTTATTTTACCTGTTTAATAAATGGAATGATAATGAGAACGATGATGATGATGATGATGATGATCAAGGGACTTTCTCTCCACATAGAGGCAGTTGAAATTAACCCGACGGCATCAAGTAGCAAGTTATCAAAGCTGTTAATTGGAGCATTTACTGGTCCACTCAGCGTAGCCTCTTTCTGATTTTTAGCGTTTGTGGCTTCTGTTTGATTCCTCAAGCAAATAATTCAATTTCATTTCTAATTAGTACGAAAAAAGCGTACGAAAATAAGCGAATATCCGAATGGCAGTTCACAGGATACTCACACTCACACAGCCACACAAATTCACACACAGATGCACACACATGCACAAAAACGCAGCCACTTTGGGTGCTAATGCAAATTGCGAATTGCGAATGCCCCTTCAACGATGACGTTGTCGCCGCTGCCTCTGCCATCGCCTCTGTCGGCGTCGACTCTGCGCAGCTGCGCCGCTGCCGCGTTGCCAACAACTCAGCCACTTTATTAGCGTATTTTGCCATGCAACTGTTTATGCGACACACACACATGCGGCACACACACACGCACACAAACGCAACCGCTGCGCACCAACACAGAGACGAGGAATTAGTCATTTTGTTGGTTACTTGATGCATGGCGCGGAAATGGGGAAAGTGCGCGGGAAAGTGGGCGGGGCGGGCAGAGGAGCGAAAATTGGGCGGCAGAAGCAGGAGCAGGGCGGGGGCAAAAGGAAAAGCCACACCGGAAACAATGTTGGGCACTTTTCCGGCATGGTTTCGATGTCACTAAAGCAATTACGATTACGAAAGTGTCGAAAAGTATGCAGCAATATATATTTTCATTATAATCAATAGCCATCTTACCTGTTTTTTTAATAATCAAGAAAAGCGCAATTGCATGTAAAAAATCGTAGTTCTAATGACAATGAGCACACTTTTCTTCCAGTAACTTTTGACTTTAGCCAACAGCAAGGAGGCAGCTCGCAAAATGAACAAGTCAGAGGAACAACGTGGAATGGAACGGAAAGGGAAATGGGGATAGAGATGGTGAAATTTCGGCGGGATTGGGGACGAAAGTCAACACACAAACCCCATCCGCTTTAGCAGCGACAACATTTTTTATGCGCTTTTGAGCAAATTAGATTTCCTAATTAAATTTTCTAGTGAAATGCGCATAAATTTCATAAAACTCACTTGCCACGCAAGAAAGAGAAGGCGCGACTTTCTTTGTGCCGGCAGGCAGCAGTGGGCGAGAAAGAGAGGGCGCGTGGGCCAGCGGTAGCGAGAGAGACGGAAGAATGTTGTCGCCTTTCATTTGGATGGCGACATTTTTTGCTCTGGCATTTTTTCCAGTTGACGTCGCCGACATCCTTTCGTCCTTCATCCTTCGTCGTCGTCTGCTTAAAGTAATTAACTAAGAAAATTTTAATTGCTAATATGTTGTGATGCATGTGTGTGTGTGTGTGTGCATGTTGGCATGCGGGGTTTTCCAGTCAGAGCGTGCGTGTGTGTGTGCGAGTGTGTGAGTGTGTGTGCGTACATGAGCTCATTAAAAGCGAGCAAGAAATTCGACGTTGCCTACTTTTGTGCGCTTCCAAATTAACTGATTTCCGACATTTGTCTAGGATATATGTATATATGTACGTATAATATTAAGAATTATTGCAGCTAATTATCATATCGCCAGTAATTATGAGTTTTTTTTTTTTTTAATTATGTTTATTGACGAGCAGGTGCTGCTGATCAATTAAAAACTGACCATGAAATACACACCCAATAATTGCGAGGGCCCTCGTCGAATCGATTTGCTTACCCAAACGGGCACAACAATTAAATTTCCCTCAACACACCTTGAATTCATCTAGTGAATTGCATTTTTGCGCGGTAATTCAAGATGCAATTTTCAGCATTCATTACACGCATTTTCACCAGCAGCACCGCAGATATTTTTCACGCACATTTAGTGGGAAAAACGGGCGGGAAGTGGAATGTTAATGGGGATGGGAATGAGAATGGGAATGGGAATTGGAATGGGTATGAGGATGAGGATGAGGATGAGGCTTCACTTGAACAACTCGTCAGCCGCCACAACAGTCTGCTTCTACTTCATTCTTCATATCGAATTTCAATGCGAAATGTTTTTTTCCCTGCTTTTTTTTTTGTTTTTCTTCTCATTTCGCTGGCTGGCACGAATGCGCCGCTGGTCGTGTGTGTTTTGTTTTCCATACTTTTCCGTACTTTCCAAACTGCGGAGTGGTCCAGACCACTCGATCATCGACCGAGACACTGTGCATTTATGTTTTCCGGGTGCTTCGCGCTCCAAGTTCGATTTGGCCGAAAACAAGGCTGCTTGGCAGCCCTCGAAGCACTCGGTTTCTCAATCCGCCAAGTGGCTTCGATCCGCAGACTTTGGCTCATCTTCAGTCCCCAGACTGCATCAGCATCCTCAACTCAGCGGCAGGTCGCTCAACTTTGTGCGGTGCACACAATGATATGTGCATTATAAAATCGATGATTATACATTTGTTTTTTTACCGCTTGCTAAATACAGAATACAATTCGGATATTTAACTGTGGTATTTGAATACACCACTTTTTCCACTGTGCAAAAACTGCAGTGCCACTGCCACTCATCGAAAACTCAAATCGCGCCTGTCAACGGCTGTCAGCTCCTTCCTTCGATCCGAATCCGAATCCGAATAGGGATCCCCAAGCAGTGTCAGTGTCCTCCTTCGACGCTTTCACTTTTCATCCCGCTCTTCGCAGCCATCTCAAGTGGGATTTTCCTTGGAACAAAAGATGATGTGTGTGTGACAAGCCCCCAAAAAAAGAGAAAAAACAACAAAAAACCAGCAGATAAGCAGCAGACAAGTGGGAAACTAGATACAATTATTAAATATTAAAATAACAAACCACTAAAACCACTTCAAGTCGCGCTTCAGCGCCACATGTTTTCCGGCATCGGGTCGTGGGATTGTCGTCAACTAATTTGACAAGAATATATTAAGATTTTCCAAAAATAAAACGAAGCGCAGATTGAAAGCAATTGTTGTTGGGAAAAGTGAAAAAAAAAACGAATTCTTATTGCAGGATCGCTGGCGCCCAAGGACTTCGGCATGGAGAGCTTGAATGGCTTCGGTGTGGGACCGAATAGCAAAAAGAAGAAAAAGAAGCGACGACACAGCCGCACCATATTCACCAGCTACCAACTGGAGAAACTGGAGGAGGCCTTCAAGGAAGCCCATTATCCCGATGTCTATGCCCGCGAAATGCTCTCGCTGAAGACAGAGCTGCCCGAGGATCGCATACAGGTGAGTCAGCATCGGCAGGTAATCCGATATGCGGGCATTGTCTCGCGTCCGATAATACAGTCCTTTCACTCCACACCATGCTCGCATTATTCCCCTAATGAATTAACAAACTAATTACATCCGCCGCGTAGGTGTTTGCTGTTGGCAAAACAGAAAGGCGGCCAAGCAATTTGCATTTCCTTTTGTCTTTTCAAAATACGCTTCATTCTCATACGCTTGTTTGGATGTCTTCGGCCTGATTTTTCACACCTCCTTCAGTTTCTGTGTGTGCAGCGTCATCACGGCAATCAGGCAGTAGGGGAAATCTCAAGTGCAGCTCCTTCGACGTGAATTCTTCACTTCATTACTCTACATATAACCAAGGGTAGAGTTGGCCTGCTTCAAAGCTTCAATGTATGCCACTTGGCTATATGATTATCGATCGATCTTGCTGTACACTCAAGTAAAATCGATAGCATTTCGATAATTTCGATAGTTTGCATTATGTTGTTTAACAGTTAAGTGTAAGGCTAGTAACATTGTCATATGTGCATATAGGTAGAAGTGTGTGCACAGCTTTGCGAACAACGCAAAATCCGGAAATCATTTAACGTCCGTTTCACGCTGGGCAAGCGAGATGGCGATTGGGTGTGAGGGAGACAACTGGCAGCGTGGTGTGGTGAAAAAAACGTAGAAATTTTCAGCAACGTTTGCGAATTTATAATTAAGCATTTTAATGGCCGTTATTGTTCTAAGTCCCTAGCCTGCGCGAGCGTGCGAGCGAGACGGGCACACTGTCTGTATGTGTGCGTGCATCGAGTGAGCTTCAGTTGTGCCAAATTGCCACCCTTAAAAGGCAAACCCCAAAAGTGCTGCGAGTGTATGCGTGTGCTTGTGTGTGTTTAATTAGCACAGAAAAAAAAAGAGTAATTATGGCGCGATTTCTTGGCGAATTTGCCCTTTTTTAACCACTCACCTCGCTCACTCAATTGCTTTAAGTTCGGGATCGTCGAACGGATGGGTTGGAAATCGGTTTTTTTTTTCACGGCATTTCGCCGAATTGCTAATGGCAGACTCTTCTGGGTTCCGGGCCATTAAATATTAGCGAAAAGCTATCGTCGTTCTGGCTTCACAGAAAACAAGTGTAATTTAAGGGCAGAAAGTGTTAAAAGTGAATGAAAATTTAAAAAAAAAGTAACCTAGAATCCCCCTATTGGCGACATCTAAATTAAATCGTTCTAATAATAGAGAGTGTGCAAACGAAATTATTATGATCGCTGCCAATTAAAATATATAGCTGGCACGTAATTAACCCACTGATGCCCCCGTCCCATTATCCGCATATCGATTGGCATTTCAACATTTCAACTGGCATGCTGCATGCTGCTGTTGAAATTGATGTTCGAGTGTGTAAAATTTTCCAATTATAGACTTTCGAGAAGGACACCCACACCAACACGCAAACTAAAACTGTGCATGTATGTATTGTATGTATGTATGTATATATGTGGAGCACTTTGAAGGAGCTTCGGCTTTGGGATTGGGATTGGGATTGGGTCCTCGGGATCGAGATTGCTTGGGGGCACATGAAGCGTTGCTAAAAGCGAGTCCAATTAGTAGCATTACTACTAACACTTCAATTCTGGCCACTGGAGCCACGCCCCCCACCCCCCTTGCCTTCTCTGGCCACACCACTTTGGGGTTTTCCGTCTCTCTCCAACTTGGCAATAACGGCAATAGTCAACAAGAACAACAAGGAGTCAGGAGCGAAGGACAACTGGAGTGAAGCAATGGCGCCAAAGCACGGCCATTTTGTGTGCACAGCTGTGTGTTGGTGGGGAAAATGGGTGGAAAATCCAAGGAGAGAGGCGGCATGTTTCGGGAAAGGGGGGGGGGGGACCCAGCAGGGGGTGCGGGAGCCACGCTAGTTGTACACCAGTTTGTGGCAGGAGTGGCAGGAGCGTAAATTTGCATTTAACGTTGTTTGCGGTGCCCACAAATGGAGTCTATCCTTGTCTGTGCCTCTCACTCTCTCCAACCACACCATACCCATTCACAGTGTGTGTGCGTGTGTGAGTGTGTTTGTGTGCGTGTGTGCAGGGGGCAAGGACTCAACAGTTAGGCGGCCAAAAAATACTGGGTAAGACCGAAACAACCGCAAAACGATGCACAAGTGTACAAGAATGATGGGCGAAGTCACTCACACAGAGAGAAAATATGTAATTTTCTAACAAAAAAGTTAGGAAATCAACATCAAAAGTATGAAGTGAAAAGGGAAACTATCTGTCGAATTAAAAACTTACTTATCTCCTGGTATTTTTCCAGTGCAACGAACTCACACAGACAGTGTCATTGAAACTAACAGCACTATTTGAACCGAAAAAGCTTTAGAATTTTACTCTAGCGTGATGACAGCAGCGGCGCCCGAAAAACCAACATCACATACATAAACAAACATAAACCTACATCCTTACAAGCGCACAACCCACACATATGAAGCTGCTATCTTTCACACACGCAAGCACGCACACACACACACACACACACACACAAGCAAAGTTGGCTCGTCGAATGCGTTGCATATTTTCAGGCACTTAAGCTATTTTCATGAAGTGCACACACACACACACACACAGACACAGGCACACATGCAGATTACCCTGACAGCAGAACCACGCCCACTTCTGCGCCCCTTAACCCCACAATGCCCACCTTAACCCTGCCCGACGTAAAAGGAAACTACGGCTACAAGTACACACTCCGTATTGATTTTAATTGAAAAATTGTTAATTTTCCATGCCAGTAGCAGCAGCTACGACTGCCACGCCCACCCCTATTCCACCGCCCACTTTTTCCACGCTTTCCCCCCGCCTCTGCCGACCTCGCCCCGAACTTTGCCTCAACTTTTTCTCGCTCGTAGCAAAGAGAGACGAACTTGAAGTGAACTTTTTGTGCTGCCAATTTTCGAGGTGTGTGTGTGTGTGCGTAAGTGTTTGGCCTTGTGTTAGTGAGTGTCGGAGTGTGTGCCGGTATGCATGTGTGTGTGTGTGTGTGTGTGTGCATTGCTGATTCTGCTGTGTTTTGTGTCTGGGTAATTACACGTTTCTGTGTGAATAAATTTCCAACCCCGCAAGAATTTCGACGCAGAATTATACATTCGCTTTTTGAGTTGACTTTGAAAGCCCTTGATGGGTTTTTGCCGCCTTATTGGAACGAACCAGCTGACGGATTTCAGATCAAGCAACTATATATAATTGGCAGCAAATTCTAGCCTCGATTTTTCTCCAAGTGTTCGGTTGAAAGACCGCTTAGTGTGGGCCGTCTTGGAAGTTCTACGAAACTAATTTACTGAAGTGTCGACGCTTCCAAGTGAAGAATGTCTGAATAGAGAGGGCCGCCGAATAGAAATGGATGCGAATGCGTGTCGGGTCCCAAGCTTGTGGATTGTGGAGTCATTGGAGTAGCCACAGTCCTCCGTTTGGCACACACACACAGACGAAATCGACCAGGCTTGCAGCCTGGGAACCCGAAAAAGTGGGGCCCAAAGTGCTGGCAACTCGGCAGACTTGTGGCAGACAGGTCGACTGGCCGTTGCTGCCACTTGACGCAATACAGTCCGCGTTGCCGGCAATCGAGATGCCCAGCCAGATCTGGCGAAAGATCACCAAAAGTAGCCAAATCAGCAGCAACATCTACAGCAAATGTATATCAATAAAAAGTATTGGTTCTTTAATAGCTAAACTTAAATTTCTTAGATTTTTGTGAAACCACATATGTGCTGAAATAAGTTGCAGAAACCTTTTAATATATTATAGAATTAGAAAATCCTAAACTGGCGTTAAAAATCTAACCCGGCATCTCTGATTACCTACCTCAGCTCTCGTTTTGGCTGCATTCTTCGTTCTTCATTCTTCAGTCGCCCGTCTCTCCAATCTTCGCAGGGGATTCGCGCCTCTTTCTCATGATCTTCATTTTGTTGACTCTGTGCCGAGTACCAATTCGTTTAAAATGGTATCAGTTCCAAGAAAAATATTATTTTTTCATAATTTCTGGAGTGCCTTAATCTGTTGCCTGCAGTTCGATGTGCATAATCACGACGATCGGCCGAGTATACCCAGTTCTCGATTCTTTGGATACTGAATACTGGTCTGGATTGGTTTGGCTGTCTTGAGTGAAAACAGGCGGTCTGGAGATGAGTTGGTGAGTTGGTGCATTGAATCGTGGATTGCGATGCCCGTGGCCCCTTTAACCCCTCGACGATCGGCGGGGTGTTGACGTGCCCCGCCGCACAAAATGAAACGTCAATTTCAAGAGTTTTTCCTGGTAATAATTAGTAGCTGAGGTGGGCATTTAAATACTCGTCGTCTACCATTTTTTTTTTTTTTTTCTCCAGCGATTCTCGCGGTCCCCCAGACCATTGGCATATTCCGCGTATTTGTGTACAAAAATACTCGCCCAGCAGCCGAATAATAATGCATATAATTGCATTTTAAGTAGTTGCTGCCTGGAGTATTGTGTTACCTTCGAGCTCATGTCAACCCTGACATCGTGTGTGCGTATGCCTGGTATATATTTTTTTTATATTATTTCTTCTTTATTTCTTGGGGCCCTCGAAAGGGAGGAGGGGTGAGTGGATTTTAATTTTCCACACTCGAGGTTTCCAGGAAAATGCAACGGAAACGCAGCCAGCAAGTGGGTGGCGAAGGCAGCGAAAGAGTGACCTATTAAAGGGGTTTTTGCTGCTTGGCATTAAATATTCATATTTGTGTAATTAGTAAGTGTGCGCGCGCCAATCAATTACTTCGCATACAATGCCAGCAAACAATTGATAAACGGCTGGTAATCCCAGGATAACGGCACAGGGTTTGTGTGTGTCCTTCTAAGGGTTTGTATTTTTTCTTTGGTTTGCTGTTTGCTGGGCTGCTGAACATCATTGCCCACACCCTTGCCCTAAAGTCAATGGCAACAATGTGCCATTGTGGTTAGTCCGAAGTTTCTGGCGAATGCCCGGATTCCCTTGGGAGAGGACCAACATTTCCGGGGTGAGTCCTGAAATCCTGAAAGCAAGTGCGTAGCAAGTTCCCGCGATTTTGGATGGACAACGGATGATGATGCTGCGATGACACGTGTAAGTGCAGCCACATTGTCGCAATTACACTTATTTCTGTGTCGACTGGTGCGGGGTCCTTTTGCATTGTTTGTTGTTTATTCCGGACGCTGCCGCCCATCCATCGAACACCACCCATGGCGCGAAAACGTGACCTTCGCCGGTTTTCCCACTTCAACGGCGGATGGTAATGATTCGTCTTGCACGCACACACCATTACCATCACCATTACCATCATCCTGATTACCATTACCATACGCATTATAGATATCATCGAACTTATTAGTGCGAAATGAGCACGCTGCTCGCTCACTTGTCCAGCCTACGAAAAAGCCCTGATTTTCCAACCCATTCAACCGGTACTGCTCACTGGATCTTCTAATTGGCCCTTCTGCCAACTAATTGGTTAACTAATTTTCTAGTTTACGCAAGTACATATATGAATGGTAAGGTATTTATGATAAAACTATATAAGTTGTAGTTCCTCCAAAGTGAAACAAATTGATCAATTGAATCACCAACTTAAACGGTTGCAAGATAATTGAAACACCTCTTCGCATCAACTGCCCAACTGGAGCCAAATCAAAACTCATCCAACAATTAGGCGCAGTCCAATGATTTTCTGGAGCTGTCATCGACCGAAGTAGACCAGTTGGATCCCATAAAAAAAAAACCATAACAACACCAATCCAATCCAAATCCAAATCCAAATAAAAATCCAAGGAAGAGGGCAATCTGTTGGAGCTCTCGATCGCCTCGATTGAATGAGGCCTATTATCGCGTTTTGAAAGGCGTAATTATCGCATGACAATTCAAACGGAATGTGTTAACTCGCATTTGTATTTACTCAATAAACATTATCGTCGATCGTCCAGATTGGGCAACCAGTCTAATTTCCAGCTCCCACACATAAAACTCGTTATTACAGTCCGATTGGACTCATCGAAAAGTATATATGTACATACATATAAATGAGAAAAGAGTGAGTGTGAGAAAGAAACTGCTGTTTGTACATCGGAAAATTAGTCATTTGGAAATTGTTTTCATTTGCGGGAATTTCCTGCCACTAAGTAAGGTGGGAAATATCTAACAAATCCAAATATTCTGGCTTTCTTTTTGTAGTTGTTTGGTAATGAATACCTCTTAAATAAATAAGATACTTAATATTCGAATTACTGCCATAAATATTTCAAAAATTTTTCGAACATTTCACGATGCCAAAGGTGCGCAACTTCCCCGCAAAGAAGGCCAAAAAAAAAGGGGGGAGGCATTACGAATCGTAATTGGCGGCTCTATAAATAGCCCCAAGCGAAAACCATAAACGAACAGTTGCCATATGAGGTTGAGCCACTCGGCAGTGCATTCAACTCGAAAAAAAAAAACGGGGCGAAAAAAGGGTAAAAAACGGCGTAACTCAGGTGGAAAGAGCGGCGATGGTGTGAGTCACGAGGCCTGGTCACACTAATCACCATCGTAGATTGCCCTGATCACTCTAATTCCGCAACTATGGCAAATTTTGGTTAATTTGCACTTCGGCTGTAATGCCTTTCACTTTTTTTTTTTGTTTTTTGTATCTTTTGCATCATTGTCTGGGGACGGAACAAAGGCCGAACTAAAAATGGGGAGTGAAGGGGTAGACAAATATAATTAAAAAGGTGTTATTATATTTTCACGCCTCGACTGCGCGGAAAAGTTAACAGACTTAGTCCGCCGGGGCAGCGAGTGGTTAAAGTTAAACAAAAAACGTCAACGACTCCTACGAATTATTTGCAGAATCATCAAATTAAAGGTTTGATGTTGATTTCAACAAGCCCCACACAGCACGAGGATGAAGACGACGTTGCATATGCCACAGCTCCGTGTCTACATATGTACAAATATATGTATGTATATATATATATCTCATATATCTCTGTATATATGCTTATATGCTGAGAAACTGAACAGTCATGGCCTGCAACTGGGCCCCCTTGCGATCGAGTGTCTGTATAATTTTCGTTCGTTCTCTCGAATTGGCTGTCATAAGTTTTGAGTAGAAAATTGGTGTGCAACAGGCAACAACAAATCCGATTTCATCTGACAGAGCAAACAATAATGTTGTTGCTCTGGCTGGCAAAGGATTTCATGGGTTTGCTTGATTGCGATAATGAGTTATACTTAATTTCCACGCACCGAAACGTACCGCTGGCCACTTGAGAATCCCTGCCAAAAGGAAGGCCAGCGTATGTAATGGTTGAGATGTCTTGATTGAGAGTTTCGAATTGATGGATTTCAATATCAGAACAACGAGAAGCTAACATATTGCTTTTCATCTAGATTGTTTGGCTAACTCTAAGTTAATGTTCCACATTGGTTCTGTCACACCTGAAACCCGAAAGAAGCCAACTAATTTCCTTCCTGCCGTCGCTCAGTCCATTTGTTAGAAAAGCAAAGCGAAGTTTTGACACTTTCATTGTTTGCAGTCGAAAAGCTACAAAAAAAAAGGGAAAAAGGGTTGCTACCTGGCTGGAAAATTAGGCGCGGCTCTGTGCAATTAGGGCAAATAGTTTTCCCGGACCTTCAGGATTCGTTGCGAAGCCTTGATTGATGGTCATTACACAATTCACAACTGGTTGCCATTGATTGATGTTGGTCCGAAGGACTTCGGAAAATGTTTGCCCTGCTTTCGCTGATGACATTTTGTCTAACTAATCCGCACTTTCATCTCCTTTGGCAGCGAATATTTTTCAATTTTCCATTTTTCCAAGCCGGCGAGAATGAGAATGAAAATGAAAATGAGAATGAAACTGAAACGAGATCCAAACACAATTGACAATATTAATCGCGTTTCACGCTAATTTGCAACAACAAGTGGCTTAAACGGCAAAATATTTTACAATTCGAGCTACGTGTGCCCCTGGGGACTTGCGAACGGCAAACAAAAAACACTCGCAGAACTCGAGGTTTTGAGAAAATTAATTTTATAGATTGAAAACATGCCCATGCCCAGCGCCTGTTCAGCGCTCCCGAGGGGTGTAAAATGTGAAAATGTGACAGGGGCGGGCGAAAACGGGGCGGTCAATGAGCCACGTCATCCCCCGGACTTATCAACTTGCCAACTTAACAACTTACCAGTTTACCAGTTTACCAGTTTACCACCTTTCCACGTAATTGAGGAATTGTCGGCGAATTATGGGCGCATAATGGACGTGGACATGGACTTGTGGGGCTGCGCAGCATGATCCAGACTATTTATATGGCCATGGCGCAACTTAACCCGCACAAGTTGTGCACTTTATCAACTGTTGCAATTCGTGGGGGGGGGGGGGGTGCGGTGGAGGCGTGGCGCCACGCGGCGATTTCTTCTGCCGATGACACTCCAATTGGTTTGACGCAATGCAAAATAAATTCACAAAAAATTACTAGAGACACTACTGGGGGCATAGGCGAACATGGAATGCGCTTCAGCTTGTTTGTAGGGCATATTAACAATTATTCAAGGTGACTCACGCAGGCATTAGAATATAATATTAAATTAACTGAAAGACAAAAATTGTGCGAAATCTTAGAACGTAGCTAAAAGATATTGTATCTACAGGGTACAGACACAGGCGATTCGGAAGTTTTTCTGTGGGTGGTTAGTGGGTGTGTGCGTGAGCTGTGCGCCAAAACAACAAATAACATGGTTGTCGTTTGTGGGAGGGGGGAGTGGGCGTTGGGGGGGGGAGGGTCTCCAGCGGTGGGCGTGACATGGCGCCTGCCACGATTCAACTTTGGTTTGGCACACGCAAATCAGACAATTTGTATCCAGCGGCGAATATAATTGAAAAATGATTGGTTTACCATTAATGAAAATGATGATGACAACGGCAACAACAACCACAGCAACAACAGCAACAACAACAACAACAGCAGCAGCAGCAGCAACAACAACAACATCGTCTGCTGTCATCGACAGACACCTGCAGTTGCGTCTTCGATTGTTGGGTCAATCGGCCATCGAGCGACTTGATAATCGAGATGGCAGCGATAATGACGACGATAATCGCGATAATAGCGATAAAGTACCCGTTGACTGGCAGCAATGTGCGCATTTAATGTTGAGTGAATGCTGAATTGCATTCTAATCATATATCATCACATTAGCCAGTAGAGTAGTACACGTATTGTATATATGATTCGGGAATTCCGCAGCCAAACAAATCAAGCTCGGGGCAACTTTAAGGCAAAAAAGAAAAAGAAATGCCAAGCAAAAAAAGGAAGACGAAATGGTAAAGGAAACGGAACGGCTAACCCGCTCGGTCGCCTCGTAATCTGTGTCACAGGATTCACTCGCATTGCCGCACGTCCGGCGTGGAATTCCTATTTTGTGGAACTCGAGGAACGCGGGACTTATTAACATTAAATCGCCGGCAGCTGCCTGTCGCCGCAAATTGGAAATTCCATCATTAATTCTAATAAGATTATTAGTTCCCCGATCGAGTGATGCGACCGTTAGAGGGGTTGGATTTTCCGGTATCCCGACACCTCGAAGTCAAGTCCAATCAGCCGGCCGCAAACTTCGTCTTCACCGGACTCACGCTTAATGATTGCGGTCGCCGGTCGTGTGAATTCAGGACTCGTCCTGCAGATACCTACTTAGTAGTTGGCTCATCCCGACCAGAAGCACTGAATCTACGAAACCACCACCAAACATTTCCGGCGATTTCCCTGACAACAACGCTCGAGTAAATCCAATAAGCATAAGTGTGCACCAAAATCCCGAGAGAGCCGAGGCCATTGAGTGCGAAATGAATGAAATTAGCGCGCGTTAATCATAAACAAACGAGCGAATAAGGGCTTTTCCGGGACAAGCGGGGCGATTTTCAAACTCCCCCCCCCCCCCCCCCCAACAGCAACCCTTTGTCTCGTTTCGAAGTCGCAGGGAAGTGAAGGCAAAAAAAAAAAAAAGAAATAAGAACCAAAGACTGGAAAACAAACAAACAAATTGCTACAGTTCTCACAACGAAGGGCAACCTGCTGCGATGACACGCGTTCCACGTGCACTTGCCAATTTGCGATGATGATAACTACTCAACTGGGAAACCGAATCTTGTGGCAGCACGTTTTTGGTTCAGTTTCGGATGCGAATCCCTGCGGCTGAGATTTATGGCTATTTTTAATGGCAAGTTTGTCCCAAAATGACAACTCAACGTTCGGAAACTAGCAACTAGCACTCATTGTGGCAAACAAACAAAAAAAAAATTTATGCTTAATAGCAATAGCAGTAATATCAATGGGGATTTTCCAATTAAAACAACCACTTGGACCTATTCGATGGGCAAGCCGGATAAACTGGCCGGGATTACTTAATGCATATCCTAATTGTTTCGTAATTGTTTGAGTCGGAGTTTTGGCATTGCACCACCCACAAAACGCCCCAGTCTGTCGGAAAGCCCATTCCGCGCCCAAAGATCGTCTAACGTAATTAGAAAATCGGTTCATTAATCATTAGGCATTTAAAACATCGTTTGAACGTAATTAATAGTTGAGCGGCAATGGCAATTGCACAGCCAGCTCAATGTCGAGTAAAGGTCATTAACAAGAGTCCGACTCACATGTGCACTTCTCTACTGGACCTCGTTTCACTTTTACCCCCCCTTTTCGAACACCAAAGTCAAGCCTTTAGTTCCGTTTGCGCAAATTAATACTCGACTCACGAAACGAGATGAAACCAAAAAAATCATTTTGCATTTACATTTCTTAATCCGGATCCGGATGCGGAAAACTGAAAAGTCCGCTGCCCCGCCCCTTCTTTTCAGTGAGCTTTTTAGCCTTCTTTTTCAGCGAGTGAAATAGCGAAAAAAGTTCGCGAGCGTTAAACTCATATGAAAGTTGGAAATTGAAGTTTCAGCGAAAAAAATGGAAAGATGCTAGAGACAAAGGCGCTGAAAAGCGTGGAAAACTGGGAAAAAACTCAAAGGATTTCGCGTATACTCTGCCAATAAATAGCGCAAATATGAACCATTGAATATTTTGTGTTATTTTGTGTGAATATATGTAAGTTGTACTCATTGGCTCTTTCTTTATATATATATATCTATGCTATATATCTAACGAAAGTGAGTTTCAAACTCTGGCTGAAAACTGAAGTACTCTTTTTGCGCGGAATTTGAAAACCAAATTCCGCGAATGTCAATTGAATATTGCATATAAACTGCGGACTGTCGTTATGAAATTTCCACACGCCTCGCCGGTCTGACTGACTCGCAACCAGTTGGCAGTAGTAGTAGTCGCTCCACATCTATCCACATCCATCCACCACACCGACATCCATCCATCGATGCCCCAGCGAAGCCACCACCCGTAAGCCACCCAACCACTCAGTCGTTCGAGTTGATGAAGTAAACCAATAAAGGCCGCACACGAACTCAAAGGCAAATTCCCGCCCGAATGCAGGGCAAAATCGAATGCACAGGTGCACATGTCACCTGAAAAGGACGACAAGTCCTGCGACCCGTTGCATATGCAATTTGCAATTCGCAATTTTGCAGCCCCAGTGAGCAAATATTCGCCACCCACCCAAGCCAGCAATCCGCAAACCATAATACCCGGGCACAGGTAACCTGAAAATCCCTTTTCATTTTGATTTCGATATGTGGAAAGGGGCAGGGGCAGTTGCTGGCGTAGGCCCAAACCATTGAGAATCTTTGATTGGTTACCAATATTTTAATTATGCCGACAACGGCCAGCAGGCATGTCCTTTTGACCTTTTCTGCGCGTTCAGTGGACCAGTGGAGTTTTCGCAAATTGGTTTGACAATTGCGAGTGTGTCGAAGGATTGGGCCACATCATTGGAAAAAGTGGATAGTAGCTGCAAAATGGAAAGCATAAATGAATTAAATATTAAAACATGGATCCAAAGTTAGGCGCCCCATAGATGATCCCCGAGGAATTACTTTTGTCATCGGTCAAATTCGGTTGGGCAGCCAGCAGAATGTTCGATAGATAAATCAAAAACCATTTCCACCAACCGGACACACAGCGGACAAGGGGGCGTGGCCCCTTCGGTTGCGCCCCATAAAAATGTCCTTCGAACTATTCACCCCTTCGTGGCCATCCCGCCCCCTCTTCTCCCCTTTCCCCATCAGGCGACGCCCCGTCCAAGGATAATAATAAATTTTCAATCAGCAAATTGATGTCGTGATTCGCAGCGTATTGGAATCGAAGTTGAGACGGGAATGGTCAAGTAATCATTTAGCGGCAGATTGTCCAAGCTGTTATCTATATTAAAGTGGTTGGCATTATCTGCTACAGCAGCCCTGATTATTCGATTATATATCATTGTTTGGTGGATGTTTTGCGTTCGCATCAATTGATTAAAAAATTGCGATTAGGGCTTTCGCAGTGACAAATCGTATATGTAATTCTATCGAATGTATTCTACCATTTTACCATTATTATTTAAAACGTTTACTAATTTAAAATAACACTTAGAACAAAGGTATATACATATAATATTCGCTAAGTTGCAGCTTAGAGCTGTTAGTTGGATTTTTCACGCCACCTTTGTAGGCCCCAGCAAATCGACTTGGTGGCGCATTTCCGTTTTGGAAATTTATGGCATTTCCCTCTTTGATTTCCGCACTCAAAGAGCCCTACCGAAACTGGCGGTCCCGCTTTTCCGGTCGCCACTCCGGTATCATAATGACTGGAATGATTGGGTCTGTATCTGGATCTGTAGCTGGAGCTGGAGCTGAAGCTGGAGATGGAGATGGATCTGGATGATGGGATGTTGATGTTGCCGGGCCTCCAAATTGCAAAATGATATAATTCAATGAGAGTTGATTAAATTATCAGACGAGCCACTGGCCTCCGGACCAGCAAGTTGCTGTCGTGCTTCCATGTTGCTGCTGCTGCTTTTGCTGCTGTTCCTGCTGCTGCCTGTGTGCCTTGTTAATGAAATTTTCCGCTCCTTTGGCAGAGGCTCTCGTATCTGTGTGCCTGTGTATCTATGTATCTGCCTGTGTGTGTGTTTGCGTATTGTTTACACCCGGGCGTGCCACTGTGTGTGTGTATGTGTGCTGCCATTTATTATTGCAAAATGCTGTTGAAGCCGCTGCTGCAGCAGCCCTTTTGTCTGTTGTTGTAGCTGATGATGGTGACGTTGACGTTGCATGATGAAATAACAAACCGGATTAATTTGATTTTGCAGCCAGAAAGGGCCAAGATCCCGATTCCCAAGGCTCCACAGTTCCACAGTTGCCGAGCTTTCAAGTTCCCTAGCTCCCGAGCCGCAGGCTCCAAATTCGGATGCTGATCCTTGCCAGAAACAAAGTATCCGGGTGTGTGTGTGCGTGTGGAAATTAATTTGACATCCGGGGAAGAGTGAAGGGTAATTTCAGAGAACGGATATCGGATTTATTTGCAGCTCCACGCCTGAGTAATCCAACTAAATCGCACGCTGAGTCACACTCGGTGCAGTGCGAGTCAGTGATGTAAGGATTGCGGAGCAAGTGGCTCCTATTCTGACTTAAGTTTTTCTGAAAAATAATAAACTCCAAACTCTAGCTATTGAATCATTAGAATGGAAAAGCTTAGGCCAGCGTACTTCAAAAAGGTTTCCAACTGAACCTAAACTGCTGAAACGTAGTGTACCAAATAGGCGGCACTTTGCCAAAAAATCGGCAACGAGCTGCAAATTTTCCGGGCTGCAACGCAACGCACTGAGTGGCTGCCTGGGAAATATATGCATTTAGTTTCGGAAGTCAGAATTCGGGTCTGCCAATTTCTCAGAAAGTGGATGTCCAAGATTTATGGGGCTCCTGGTAGGCAACCAAGCTCCGGTGACAGAGCCCCAAGCCAAACCACTTTATCTTCGTTTCGCGCCGAACTTGTTTTTCAGTTTTTTCTCCCTTTTTGTATATTTTTTTTTTTTGTTTTCGAGTGGAATACCACGCCCAGTTGCCCACTTAACCCGCGATTTGCTCAATCCGTGAGGTTAAGGTTGGGATTTGGGACTTGGAACTTGGAACTTGGCTGCGCTCCTGGCCATTCGGTGCCTGATTCTTGGCCAACAAATTCCTGGGCGAGAGCAGTCGCCAGCTTTTAACATAGCACCCCCTTATTTTGCCAGCTTTGCCTATTTTGCATATATTGCTTTTTTATTATAAATCTTCCTTTAGCCGCCACTTCCAAGAGCCACTTCAGTTCGGGCTCCTTTCCTACGTCCTCGTCGATTTCACATTGCTGGGCAATCTTTGGTGTCCTGTCCTGTCACACCCCTTCCCCCCACGACCCTGACAAACCCTGCCCCTGAACCTCCCCCTTTTGCGTATACATGACTAATAGCAGAACTAAACGATTTGATGGACCAGAAAAATGATGACTTCTTTTTCAGTGCAGAGGGTCCGGATGCCGGGATTCCGAGGGTGGTTCGTGCTGAATTTGAATCCTTTTGGCCGCTCGTCTGTGTGGCAAATCCTTTTATTGTGACAGTTGTTGTTGCTGGTCGGGTTGTCTGGCGGTCTGGTTGTCTGCTCGGTCTGGTTGCCTTTTGTGAACAACATTTAATGTTTTCATATTATTATCATTGTTGTTGCCGGCAGAGAATCGGTTTAATGTTTCGGAAGATAATCTAATTTGGTCACTTATATGCGAATATGTATATCATTTGCCATTATGTGTGGAGTGGCAGCGAGTGGGATGTCGCTGGTGTCGCATTGATGTTGCCAACCATCGTTGGGTCCACTGATTTTTAGGTATCCACTGCTAATATGTACTTTATTTATAAAGTTCTAACTCAACATGGTTGTTTGTAAGAAATCTATTAGCAATAAGATTAAGCAAAACCCAAGTAAAAGTTCAAAAAGTTCGTGATATAGTCCCCTTTTCTACGTGTAAACCACGCCACTGCCGCAAAGGTCTACATATATACATATATACATATATAAGCATTTGGGGCAGCTGAGAGGCTTATGGTCGAAGTATTAGCATTTAAAGAACATTCCATTTACATTTTTTCAATTTGAATGAGCTTTTTATTTAATAATTCGCAATTTGCATTGCATTTTCCCAACGACTAGAGTTGATAGCCATTGGCCACTGAGGAGGTCGGTGTCCATATGGCGAAACACTTTATGCGGAAGAGTTTGCAAATGGCTAGAGCGGTTTAATGTTTAAACAATTCGATATAAATGTAATACTAATAGCATATCGTTTACCTTCTGTTTGCAGGTGTGGTTCCAAAACCGACGCGCCAAGTGGCGCAAGACGGAGAAAGTCTGGGGCGGCAGCACGATCATGGCCGAGTACGGTCTCTATGGGGCAATGGTGCGGCACTCGCTGCCTCTGCCGGACACGATCCTTAAGTCGGCCAAGGATAACGATGCGGTGGCGCCCTGGCTACTAGGTATGGAGCAGAAATGTAAATGCAACAATCATATCAAAACTATCAAACTAGCCAGCTAAGACCCATCAGCACCCCCACAATCATCGCATTCTCCCATTTTGGTTTTGCTATGTTCTATGATTTGATTACTTAACAAAAAGTAGTTACGCACTAAAAGTACTTATATAATTTTTTTTTTAATCTGGCTTTCTGTCTTCATTGATAGCCTCCTGGTTTTTTGAGCAAATCTATTTTATTCACCAGACTTTTCACTTCAATGCCATGTTGTACAGATCGCACACATATGTATGTATCGGCGAACCTTGAAGAGAGTTTAATTAAATTTCGAGCCCAAAGGACCACGGTTCGGGGATTATAAACTCGGATAGATATAGCGGACGGGTCGAGAATTGTGAGCATATTTGGCGAGCATGTCCAACGATGCTTTTCCCGCTATTGCCGTCATATGTTGCGCACATTTCCCGGGAATGACTTTGCGGATTATCCGGGTATTCGCCGCTCACAAGTGTCGCTGGTTCGGGGTGACTGGGCTCCTTTATTCGTTAATAATCGCTTAATAAATGCAAAATGCACACGCGACAAGGACGAGGGACGCAGGATGAGGGTTCGCCACCGAATTCCCGTCTTATTTGGCATTTATCGTTTATCTATTTCCATTGCTGGGGTGGCGATAGAGACGACTGACTGGGTGGTTATTGTATGCTCCAGCCAACCAACTTTACGAGCAGGCCGACTCGATAATTAATTCCCAAGTAGCCGTGGCCAAAGGTTTGCTCGAACTTAAGTGGCTTATCGAGGACTTAGCGGATCCTGCGCCGGGGGAATCAGCGCAATCGGAACGGGAATAGTTTTTAATTAAGTCGATATGTCAAATTAGTTGGCAATTGATGGGGCGGCCAGCGTGCGACTGTGAGCTCTAAATTGGTTATAAATTCAATATTTTGACAGCACCGAATTTCACATTAAACATTTTACTTTAGCATCTTCCTCAAAGACATGCATAGAATATCATACGCTTTTTTTTCCAATTCAACAAACTTTATTTATTACATAATCCCAACTTTCACGTTAATTTGAAAGTGCACACCACTGACTTATGTCTGTACTTGCTTTTCCGCGACAGGCATGCATCGCAAGTCGATTGAGGCGCAGTCAGCGCTCAAGGACGACTCGGGGGTGAGCGACCACGAGGACTCGGCGGGATCGAAGTCGGCCCACTCGGAGGATCTTTCACGCTCCCGCTGCCACGCCCTCAGCTCCTCCACCGAATCACTGAACGTCGTCAGTCCTGCGCCCAGTAGCTGCCCCACCTCCGCCTCAACCTCGGCGCCGCCCACCTCGACGAGCGGCTATGCGGGAGCCGCCTCCTCGGCGGCCACCACACCCACAGGAGCGTCGACCACCAACAGCTCCAGCAGTCCCCACATCGAGCTGGGCTCACCTTCGCCGCAGCAGCAGCAGCACCTGCAACTGCAGCAGCAGCAACAGCAACAGGCGTCGCTCTACTTGGGCGCTGGCGCGGTGGTTACTGGCTGTGCCCCGCCCAGCTATCATCCGCTGCTGGACGCCGCCAATGCCGCTGGTGCCGGCGCGGCCGCCTCCAGCAAGGACTTCCACATGATCATGAACACCGCCGTGGCAGCGGCAGCAGCAGCTGCTCAGCAGCAACATCAGCAACAGCAACAGCAGCAGCAGCAGGCCACGGCGACAGCACCTGGACTGCATGCCCACAACTTGGCTGCCGCCCTCATGGAACACGATCCGGATGCCTTCAGGTGACACAGAGCGCTTACTTAACTCCCCCACCTGCCAACAAGTGCATCAAATTGATATTGAAATACGTACTTATATTTTGCAGAAACAACTCAATCGCCTGTTTGAGGGCCAAGGCGCAGGAGCACCAGGCACGACTCCTGAACAACGGTGGGCTCTTCCTGCAGGTGCGTCGGTTCGCCCAGGGTCAGGCGCAGATCCAGGACCCAAGTGATATGCTCAAGCTCAGCGAGGAGCACAACAACAACAGCCCGATTCCCATTCCACCCGCCCACTCGACTGTCAATACGCAAGTCAATGTGAAAATGGAGCTGACCGCCAATGGGGGTTCAATGAAAAACTATGAGGAGGCCTAACGACAGCCCCAACAAGTTTAATTCATCTAAGCTGCCCAATGCGAATGCTATGATCCCAAAAAAAAACCAAACCAAAAATGAGAAGAAAACCCTTTTTTTTACTAGATCTAAGAAACATTACATCTGTAATCGAAACAGTAATTTTAAACAGCAGCATTGGCTGCTTCAAGGTGTAAAAATACGAAATCGGAATATTTTAATAAATTCATCAGCGAAAATATTTTTTTATTTTCCAACATCAATTTGGGCACCAAAACATATATATAAAATAGTTAACAGCAATGGCTGAAATAAAAATACGAATATGTGACAAACAATCTGGTGTCTTGTATTTGGACAATATAATTGTTTTATTATATTATTATTATATTATTATTTATAATAATGTGTGGGTAATAAGTATAATGTAATATTACAATGTATAATGTAATAAGTAAGATGTAATGATGAACTCCAATTAAGAACACAAGTCCGTTTTAAGTTGAAGGCAGCCGTCGGGCTGACATATATTTATTCAATTTCTTCTTTTGATTTTAGAGTAGGCAGAAATGGTTCTGTCAGCTCAACGTCTACAGAGTCTCTCTCTGATTTTACAGTTTTTGAATATATTTGGACTTAGGCTAATCCGCGTAGCTGCGCTGCCGGGTACGCCAGCAGCGGAGCGGCGTTCTTATGTATATCTTATATATCTAGGCTTATCGGGAGAGCGAGATATGTATGTACGTATGTAATATGTATTTGGTCGGCGTGTGAATGCTGACCATGCACTTATACTTTGTGGCCTTCGAGTGGGTGATCATGTTACATCCGCCCTGGCCTAACTGCGTGCATAAACATAAACATAAACATAGCAACAAAGTGCTGCCATAAGTTAATATGCTATTTTATTTAATTGTTCTTAATATTGCATAGGCACATACTACATCTCCCTCCTTTTGAAAAATAACGTAACCTAGTGAAGTTATTTTGATTATTAAATGCAAATTATTTTATTTTTATTTTTATTTTGTTTGTGTTTTTGTTTGAACAACAATAGTTGATTTTATAATGCAAAGATAAAAATATACGTAGTGTATGGAAAATTTGTATAAATGATTAAGGAAAATATAAGTTTAAATTCAATCATGAATGAAATTTCTTTAATCTATCTTTATGAACTATTTGTTTTTTGTTTTTATTAGTAAGTAGCGTAATATTGTTATTATCTCCTATGCTTTCTATCTTATAGGGCCCCGTATATTTAAAGTCTAATTTATGACCTACCTCATTTCTTAGTAAAACTTTATCTCCTACTTCTAATTCTATGTCTTTTACTTTTAAGTCATAATTTTCTTTATTTTTTTCTTTGTGTGCTTCAAGAAGTTTTCTTGCTCGAGCATATGCTACCTCTAACCTATATTTACTCTCCTTAGCGTAATCATCTATGTTATATATTGGTTCTATGCTATGTAGTTTATTAAAATGTTTTGGTAAATTACTTGTTCTACCGAAAACTAATTCATATGGACAATAATTATGTACCATAGATTGGGTCGTGTTGAAGCAGTATACGAAATATTGAAGCCATACGTCCCAATCGGTTTTGTCCGTCGATATGTAGGATCGTATATACTCGTTTAAAGTTCTATGACTTCTTTCTACTACTCCAACTGTCTGGTGGTGATGAGCTGTTGATGTTATATTTTTTATTTTCAAATATTTACACAGGTCAGTAATTATTGAATTCTTATACTCTGTTCCCATGTCCGTTATGAACGTCTTCATTGGACCGTACTTTAGAATAAAAGATTCAAATATAGCTTTTGCGACTGTTTTTGCGCTTTTATTTGCTATTGGTATGGCAACTAAGTACTTGGTTAAATCACATATGAGAGTGACTGCGTACTCGTTACCATTTTCTGACTTGGGTAGTGGACCAATTGTGTCCACAACAACTCTATCGAAAGCATGTTCTGGTGTTTCAGTTATCGTCATTGGAGTCTTTGTGTGCTTTGTTGTTTTTGCTTTTTGGCATTTTTGACATTTTCTTACGTACTCTTTTATGTATTTACTCATATTTTTCCAGTAATAATGTCTTTTGACCTTGGCCAAGGTTTTTGTAATGCCTGTATGCCCTCCTTGTATTGGATCATCATGTAATGTAGACAATATAGCTTCTTTTTCTTTTTCATTATTTATTTGGGTCACCGGGTTAAGTAGCGCTACTTTTAAATTCTTTCTATTTTGTTGGATCAACTCTCTGATTTCATTATAACTATTTACCAAGACTTGGGCATTCCTATTGATTGTTACAGCTTGTGTTGATCTGTTTTGCGTTAAGCACTTATAGGATTTTCTGAAATTTTCATTTTGATCTTTTATCTGATCAACAAGCTTTTCCCAGTCCATGCTGTGGTATACTCATAACTTCAAATTTATTCATTTGTATATATTTTTTTTTTTTTTTTTAATGTAGATAAATTCAATATTACGTTTTATATTTTTTTTTTATTTATTATTTTTTTTTTTTTCCATATAATTTTTCTCATATTTTCATTCATAATTGACTTTATTAAAGATCTTCCTTAAATATTATCTATACCGTTAGCAGTGCTACGGTATCGTTTCTTAAGACACTTGTTATGCAGTTTGTATATTTTTATTAATGCATTGGATACCATAATTAATGCAATTACAATTAGTATTATGGTTATCCAGAACAAGTCTGCATTTTGGACTTCTACTTTATTTATTACATTGGCTGTAGAGTCCACAGTTTTAGTGTCTATTAGACCCATTTTGGGTATACTAATTTTATATTTTGGAGAATAGAATAGAAAATTTCCTTTGTATATACTTTTATTTTCAGTTTTACTCATTTCATTTGTCTCTATAGACATTTATGTTTGGAATTATCTATTTATAAAATCTTTCAATGTTCGCAAGAGTAAAAAAAAAAATTGTATTTTACATTGTTGCCTGCCTGATTCTAGCTATGGCTTCACGGGCCATATTGGGTTAACAGGGCATAATAGTATATGCTCCGTTTTACAATATTTCTTACAATTTTTCTTATCTATATATATTTTATATTTACTTTATATTTATATATATTTATTATTATATTCTGCTGTTGATGATGCTCATCAGGTGTCAGCTGGGCGTCGCCGGGGGTGGCACGCTGACACTCCCTCGCTGCTGTCTATTTCTTGGGTGTCAGCTGGGCGTCGCCGGGGGTGGCACGCTGACACTCCCTCGCTGCTGTCTATTTCTTCGCCGCTGAAGACGTCGATGGTCGCTCACAAGTCCCCAGGCAGTGGGGACTCCAGATTCCTTCGCAGCCAGGGGGGCAGGACTTCTTTGGTTTTGTTAATGCTGGTGCTGGTGCTGGACATGCCTGGTATTTTGGAACTTCATTAATTGTGGGTATATTTTTAATATTATCTGAGTGAGTTTTCTCGAGCTTATGGGTCTTTAATTCTTGCTGATATTGCAACAAGTGGTCTAGCTCTGCATGTAGCTTTAGAGCTTTCGACCAAACCGGTGGCGTTTGCTGACCGTATATTAGCCACCTTACGTGGGCTATACGTTTATTCAGCTTAGTTTTCAAACCGCCACGGTGTTTGCCCATACTCAATAGAACTCTACTCACTCAGATTTTTCCTTGGTTTTTGCAGTTCCATTTAATTAGTCCAGTCTTCTTCCAGTCCAGTGTTCCTTTGTTCCTTTGTTTTCACCAGCTTTGGTCAATTCGTCCAGCGTTGGACGACGGCTGCCTTCATGTAATGATGAACTCCAATTAAGAACACAAGTCCGTTTTAAGTTGAAGGCAGCCGTCGGGCTGACATATATTTATTCAATTTCTTCTTTTGATTTTAGAGTAGGCAGAAATGGTTCTGTCAGCTCAACGTCTACAGAGTCTCTCTCTGATTTTACAGTTTTTGAATATATTTGGACTTAGGCTAATCCGCGTAGCTGCGCTGCCGGGTACGCCAGCAGCGGAGCGGCGTTCTTATGTATATCTTATATATCTAGGCTTATCGGGAGAGCGAGATATGTATGTACGTATGTAATATGTATTTGGTCGGCGTGTGAATGCTGACCATGCACTTATACTTTGTGGCCTTCGAGTGGGTGATCATGTTACATCCGCCCTGGCCTAACTGCGTGCATAAACATAAACATAAACATAGCAACAAAGTGCTGCCATAAGTTAATATGCTATTTTATTTAATTGTTCTTAATATTGCATAGGCACATACTACAAAGATGACAGTCGAATGTATTATACATGTAGAGTGCAAGATACATACGTAAGTTGAATGTCGAAAACAAAAGATTCGTGTCGAATACATGCTGTGTAAATTGCCGTGCAAATGTAAAGTCTCTCTACATAGCTTCAAATCGACATTACACGATAAATGCATGTTAAAAAAAAGTACGCCATGCGGCTAAAGCGCCATCTAACGTTGGGGCGAGTCGTCGGCAAAGCAGTGCATCGAGGAGAGTGGGACTAGCATCGGCAAGGAAGTGTCATTCACCTAGTTCATGTAACACAGAAGACTCTGGTGGTTCAGTGCGCTTAAATGCCCGTCACGAAATCATTTACCAAACAGATTTCAGTGGAGCCCAGGTTCGAGTTCACCTTGAATCTTCAAGCGGCTCTTCATTGGATTTCTAGATTCTCTGAAAAAATATTCCCCTTCATTTTCCGCCACGCGTTGTTGTCCAAAATAATATGACAAATCATACGTGCCCATGTTCAAGGGGAACATTAAACAAAATTCTCTGATAAATAGGAAACTGATAAAAGTCGATTGAATTAATTCTAGACATCAGTGCCAAGGACGAGAAACAATTCACTTTTCGTGAATATTATTTTTTTTTTTACACTTTTCGCAAATATTTTACGGTAACTTACCAAAATGTCACATTTCCAAGATGGGTGCCAATCTGTTGATTATATACGCCTGGTAGCAAAAATCCGAACATTTGAACTACCAGAAGAACTGGAATTCCAGAAGGTGGCCAACGATCAGTTGTTTTTTTTAGTAGAAACATGGTGCTGATTTTAATCTTTATTATCAATTACAGTTAAGTTATGATAAAAAAGCCGACTAAATTTTTTTAATTTTTGCCAAAATAATTGTTTTCGATTTTCCGTCATAAAACGTAAAACAAACATAAAACGTAGGGCTCGTATTTAAATTCCCAATCGAACTGTGTCCACAAATGGAAATTCTATTTTTTGCCAATTTTTTGCAAATTTTGATGATGTTACCCCTTACCAAAAATGCGAAAAATGACTCAAAAATTATTTTTTCTATATCGGTCAAAAAGTGATAGGGATGGTTAGTCCTTGTTGTTAGCTGCTCAAAACAGTTATTCTTTCATTTTGATGATCAGTTTTAGTCAAGTTATGATTAAAATGGCCATCTGAAAATTTTAAATTTTTGCTAAAATAATTGTTTTCGATTTTCCGTCATAAAATAATCAGTTTTTTGGCCACAACTTTAAAAATAATTGTCTGAATATGGAATGCCATATCTCGTTGAGCTCGTTATTAAATTTCCAATCGAACTGTGTCCAAAAATGAGAATTCTATTTTTTGTCAATTTTTTGCAAATTTTGATGATGTTACCCCTTACAAAAAATGCGAAAAATGACTCAAAAATTATTTTTTCTAAATTGGTCCAAAAATGATACAGATGGTTGGCCCTTGTAATTAGCTGCTCAAAACAGTAATTCTTTCATCTTTATGATCAGTTTTAGTCAAGTTATGATTAAATTTTTGCTAAAATAATTGTTTTCGATTTTCTGTCATAAAATAATCAGTTTTTTGGTCACAACTTTAAAAATAATTGTCTGAATATGGAATGTCATATCTCGTTGAGCTCGTATTTAAATTTCCAATCAAACTGTGTCCAAAAATGAGAATTCTATTTTTTGTCAATTTTTTGCAAATTTTGATGATGTTACCCCTTACAAAAAATGCGAAAAATGACTCAAAAATTATTTTTCCTAAATCGGTCAAAAAGTGATAGGGATAGTTAGTCCTTGTTATTAGCTGCTCAAAACAGTTATTCTTTCATTTTTATGATCAGTTTTAGTCAAGTTATGATTAAAATGGCCATCTGAAAATTTTAAATTTTTGCTAAAATAATTGTTTTCGATTTTCCGTCATAAAATAATCAGTTTTTTGGCCACAACTTTAAAAATAATTGTCTGAATATGGAATGCCATATCTCGTTGAGCTCGTTATTAAATTTCCAATCGAACTGTGTCCAAAAATGAGAATTCTATTTTTTGTCAATTTTTTGCAAATTTTGATGATGTTACCCCTTACCAAAAATGCGAAAAATGACTCAAAAATTATTTTTTCTAAATTGGTCCAAAAATGATACAGATGGTTAGCCCTTGTAATTAGCTGCTCAAAACAGTAATTCTTTCATCTTTATGATCAGTTTTAGTCAAGTTATGATTAAAATGGCCATCTGAAAATTTTAAATTTTCGCTAAAATAATTGTTTTCGATTTTCCGTCATAAAATAATCAGTTTTTTGGCCACAACTTTAAAAATAATTGTCTGAATATGGAATGCCATATCTCGTTGAGCTCGTTATTAAATTTCCAATCGAACTGTGTCCAAAAATGAGAATTCTATTTTTTGTCAATTTTTTGCAAATTTTGATGATGTTACCCCTTACCAAAAATGCGAAAAATGAACCAAAAATTATTTTTTCTAAATTGGTCCAAAAGTGATACAGATGGTTAGTCCTTGTTATTAGCTGCTCAAAACAGTTATTCTTTCATTTTTATGATCAGTTTTAGTCAAGTTATGATTAAAATGGCCATCTGAAAATTTTAAATTTTTGCTAAAATAATTGTTTTCGATTTTCCGTCATAAAATAATCAGTTTTTTGGCCACAACTTTAAAAATAATTGTCTGAATATGGAATGCCATATCTCGTTGAGCTCGTTATTAAATTTCCAATCGAACTGTGTCCAAAAATGAGAATTCTATTTTTTGTCAATTTTTTGCAAATTTTGATGATGTTACCCCTTACCAAAAATGCGAAAAATGACTCAAAAATTATTTTTTCTAAATTGGTCCAAAAATGATACAGATGGTTAGCCCTTGTAATTAGCTGCTCAAAACAGTAATTCTTTCATCTTTATGATCAGTTTTAGTCAAGTTATGATTAAAATGGCCATCTGAAAATTTTAAATTTTCGCTAAAATAATTGTTTTCGATTTTCCGTCATAAAATAATCAGTTTTTTGGCCACAACTTTAAAAATAATTGTCTGAATATGGAATGCCATATCTCGTTGAGCTCGTTATTAAATTTCCAATCGAACTGTGTCCAAAAATGAGAATTCTATTTTTTGTCAATTTTTTGCAAATTTTGATGATGTTACCCCTTACCAAAAATGCGAAAAATGAACCAAAAATTATTTTTTCTAAATTGGTCCAAAAGTGATACAGATGGTTAGTCCTTGTTATTAGCTGCTCAAAACAGTTATTCTTTCATTTTTATGATCAGTTTTAGTCAAGTTATGATTAAAATGGCCATCTGAAAATTTTAAATTTTTGCTAAAATAATTGTTTTCGATTTTCCGTCATAAAATAATCAGTTTTTTGGCCACAACTTTAAAAATAATTGTCTGAATATGGAATGCCATATCTCGTTGAGCTCGTTATTAAATTTCCAATCGAACTGTGTCCAAAAATGAGAATTCTATTTTTTGTCAATTTTTTGCAAATTTTGATGATGTTACCCCTTACCAAAAATGCGAAAAATGACTCAAAAATTATTTTTTCTAAATTGGTCCAAAAATGATACAGATGGTTAGCCCTTGTAATTAGCTGCTCAAAACAGTAATTCTTTCATCTTTATGATCAGTTTTAGTCAAGTTATGATAAAAATGGCCATCTAAAATTCATCAAAATTAAATTTCTAAATAAATCGTACTTCTAATGGCTTCCTTGCTCTTACAGCAAGGAATCGATCCAATCGATTGTCAATTTTTTAAATGGCTTTAAATAATTATACAAATTGCGAAAATGTCAACAAATTGAGGTATCGGGTGTTTTAAAGGCAAGGACGACAATTACCGGCTTCCAGAAATGAAATGCGGACGCTGAAAATTAAAAGTAATGCCAAAAGCGAAGAGCAGAATACAAAAACAGAATAAAGCAACAGCCGATGAAAGATGAAGGCGGCAAGAAAACGACCAAAGATGCCTTCATGCCATCATTTATTTTGGCCGCATTAGCATCCCAAAGCGTTTGCATAGCTGTGGTAAAGGCGGGCGGCCAAAAGGAGGTTCGAAAGTGGGCCAAAAGCGGGTCAAGGGGGTGAGGGCGGATGCTAGGCCCGCATTTCAGCGCGTCATTTGGCCACAGCCGCAGTGTTTGGCCTGAATGGAATGGATTGGCTGGGACGGCAATGCCACAAAACGGTTCAAAGAGAAGCGTAACAAATTAAAAAGTATCCTCTTAAAAAAAAAAAATGCCTATTTGTTCCAACCGTAGTATACACTAGTATTTAAATCGCTTAACATTGATTATAGTTCAGGGATTGTGACCAGACATTTGAGTGCTGAAGTGTGAAATGTAACCCAAGAACTGTGAAATACATCGTATTATTAGGGAACTAGGCTTACTTTTGCCGCGAATTAGGCTCTTTTGGCCACGTAAATTTTGCCAAGTGCAGGACCAAGCCAGATAAATTGCACAAGGAACGGCGACTTGACTTTGATTAAATGCGCGTTTGATTCGGGAATGATTTCATTAATTAAGAACGGTGCTCCCTCACAACAACGCAACCCATTCCACTCAATTACAATTTGTAATTTGGGCAACAGTTATCATCTGAGCCAGACCCTGTGGTTATTACGCCCTTTATGCCGGACTCCATTCACTTTCCATCCATTGATGTTTTATCTCAGATAATATTAGCAGCTAATTAGGCCAGAAGCGAATTATGAAACAGCTTACCGTTAGCGTTGGCATGTCACATTTTCCAATTGAACTGCTAACCACGATTCTATGAGCGAAAAAAGAAAATATTTTAAGCCAGCCAACTTTCAAATTGCAGGCCGCATAAATCATTTGCTGGCAGGAAGTGCGGACCCATGACATTTCCACAAACTCAATATGAACTCGGTCCACACGATTGCATTTCAATCACTCAAGGATTGACCCCTTGCCTGGCTTTTCCGCATTTCCACTTTCTCGTCTTGCCAACCCGAAAGGAGGCCGACTAACTGGCAAACAAGACTAATTAATTTCACTTTACGTGACTTGCATGGCCGAGAGCGTCGATGGTGGAGCAGAAATTATGGCACATTAGGGTATGGGAAGTGCTAAGAGCTGCCGACGAAGAAATAATTAAATGATCATTTGGCTAAGAGGGCTAGGAAGCACCGCAAAAAATTATCTACTTACGAGCAGAGTCAAGACCACATAAATATATCAATTAAATGAAGCTTGTATGGAAATGGAAATTACCCTTTAAAGGACATGGTTTTTCTCTGTACACATAGGCGATAAGTGCACAAGGTCATGAGTGGTCATGGCAACTTGCAGCACTTTACAGGGTTGCCTACTGCACGTGTAAAGCAATGCGAAACCCATATTATGTCTGCAATGCGGCTACATTTCTATACATTTATTTTGTTTTTCTTTTTTTTTTTTACGCCAGCGCTTTTCGGCATAAAACACATGAATATATTGCGCTCTTCATTACGTTGTTAAGCGTACTTGGCTGAAAATTTGCTTATGCTTGGCGAACAACTAACTATGAATAAATCGTGCCAGAAATAGACAAGAATCGAGGCGAAAACTTCATCAAACTGGCAACAAAAGTAATAATAATGAGGCGGGAGCCCCCAAAAACAACACAAACAATAGACGAGCCAAGTGCTTTTTTGTGGGCGTTGGGTGCTGCTTGTTGGGTGATGATGGTTGTTGCGTTTGTGGGTGGTTCAAAAGATTTGAAAAGCCAACAATGGCAACAGCTTACAGAGCACCGAAACCAAAACGAAAACGAAACAAGAAGCAAAATCAGACAGGGGGGCACCATAGTGTACCTGTTTATTTTCAGTTTCAATGCGGATAAGGTAAACAAAGGTTGGCGATATCTTTTTCATGGAGCGCCGGTTGCAAAAATTCTATCCGGCAATGTTAGGTGAAAATAGCTTGTTGTGCAAGCAAACATGGTCGCAAAAGTAGTTCGTGTAGTAAAATAAATAAACAATAGCCTCGGGAAAGTGGCCTTTTGCGTAAATGAATCAATAACAATATGCACGATCAACAATTGACATTCAAGCCCAATTTACGCATATGAACTCTCATCATTAAAAAACACCCTTCATTTACAAATTACATTTATGTATTTTTGTTTTATTCTTCCATTGCAAACGATTTATTTGTTTATAAATACAACAATTCAGTGGTCATGAAAAGCATTGTGCTAAAAACTAACTACTTCAATGTATATTCACTTGAGACACACAAATACTATGTACTTAATAAAAGTAAAAAAAAAATCGGGTATATATATGTACATATATATTCACGCATTGTTAACCAGTTATCAGAAGAAGGGAAGAAGCAGAGCCAGAAGGCACAATACAACTTATCTCTTTGGAATTTGCTCTCTTGTTAGTGGTTTTCTCTCGCTTTCTGTTCGCTATTATATCTACGTTATTGCTGCGATCGACTGGCTTTATCTTCTTCACTTCTTGACCTATATCTAGCGACTATTAGATAACACATACGGTAACTGTTCCCGCGACAAAAGCTTGCCACAATTTCAAACTTCAGACTTAAATGCTTCAAGCAAACGCAAGCGATACTCGCTCTCTCAAAACAAACTCACACACACGCGCACGCACTGGCACTCACACAGATACTCGTTCGCACACAGATACTCGCTCTCACACAGATACACACACAGAGTAAGCCTAACGTAGTAAGAGCCACCAAAAGCTGGGTTCGTGCACCTGAAACCAAGTCTATATCGTTTGGGTGGCCACCTCCCGCTGGCGACTGCGCCGATAGTTTCCATAGGCCTCCAGTCCGTTGATGCAAAATGCTGTCAGGCCAAAGAACTGTAAAAAAAAAGGTGAAGAATAGGGTGTATTAGACGGATCTACAGAGAGTTCATCACAGCGAGGGAATGAATCGGCTCCAACTGGAGGCTCAGTGTTTCGTTTACCAGTATCTTTCCTAGCTTAATCATTAGCCGAAACAATGAGCCGTAATACTTTTGGTTTCCGAACTTATCCTAACTGCGAGAACGCCACTTACCGCCGCCGCCGTATAGGCTCCAATATCCAGGGAGAGTACGAGTCCGGAGGCCGTGAAGTAGGCCAGGGCCAATGAGGAGTGCACCGCCAGGGACCAGAGCGTGGGATCGCATCGGCAGAACTGGCGCTGCCACAACCGGAGATACCTGGCCAGGAGCAGGCAGCCGGTGGCCACGAATCCGATGGTGACTACGGCCAGGTAGAAACTGCCGCGGAAATTGCTCACGCGCACCGGTCCGCAGATGATGCACAATATTCCAACAAAGCTGCACAGCTGAAAGACGCACACATACAAGCGCACACATTAAGGGCGATACACAATGGCACATATGTGTAAGGCTAATTACCAAACAGGCCAGCTTGCACAGGCCCGGCATGCTGAGCAGGTATTTGCGATCGTAGTCCTGGGTTCCCGTCAACGACATCGCGGCCAATACAAGATATATACGTTTTGGATGCAGTTAATCCAGATTGTCCAGCCGAATAGATGCCTCAGAAACGAGCGATTAAAGCCAATGTAGCAAATGTAGCGAAGCGCCGCTGACTAATTCATATTGCGCTCGCCAGCACGCACAGAATGCCACTGAAGTAATACAAACAACACAAATACTCAGAATTCTCCCATCGTTACACTCGGCGAATAAAACTACAATTGCGAGAGCGAGAGAAGCAGCGGGCGAAAGAGAGAGAGAGAGAGAGAGAGAGAGAGAGAGACAGAGAGCGAGCAACACATGGCACAGTGGGACGAAACGATCAGGAAATGTAGTACATATTGTGTACAAATTGTGTTATCTACTCAAATGGTATCTAATGAAACTATAAATATTAAGGAGATTAGCTTTAGCTGGGTATTTATAAAAAATAGGATTATTAGTTTAAGAAAGCTGTAATTTCCAATAAATGAATAAACCATATTAACTTGTCTTACTAACTGTAGTTTTGGGGGTCTGTTCATTGTGAATGCTTCTTCGTTACATTATACTAATTTTCGTTCGGGGGATGTCAAGGGGTGAATCTAACACGGTGTGACTCACTGACCTCCAGGGATATATTAAATATATGTATATTCATAAGGCAAGGTGACCGGTTACTGGGTGAGCAAAGCTTTTTTAGTCGTGTGAAGTGCCGAGCTTTTATGACTGGCATTGCTTGTGACATGCAGTTTGAGGTTGGGCCCTTTTTGGACCACTGTGCATTCGAATTTCCATCTGTATCTTAATGCCCAGCATCATTAGATTGTGCCATTCGAATCGTATTTGTTATCGGCTATGACCGAAACGCTTCTCGTTATTTTAATCGGCACAGCAGGCTAATTGATTTAGTTACTTAACGGATAAATCGCTGCACAAATCCGAATGCGAATGCAAATGCGAGCCTCCCAAAATCAAATGCAATTTCGTCGTGATTCACATTGCAAAACACAAGCTGCCCAGCACATATCATACGGAATACGTGAATATACACAAACCATTTGGTGGCCAGATAAGTTTGACGAACTTTGAACACACTACTCCATACAAAAGAAAAAAATTTTATGATACAAAGCTACAAAGATATTACAGATACAATTTTTTCATTCATTTAATTTTGATTTCTCGCTACTCATGTACTATTTTCCACATTCAATTGTTAAAGTTCTTGAAAATGCATAGATACTTGTATAGGGTAGCAGTCGAAACACTCTGGCCCGACATCAAATTGAGTTATATTAATTGACTCATATTCATGAGAGGTGGCTCGTTTACGAAATGGCCGCATGGGTGGCCCCCGCCTCCTGGCCAAGGTCACTTGCACAATCGCCTCGACTGACTGAGATTCAGAGACATTCACAGTTTCACAGATTCACATATTCTAATGCAGAGCGGAAAATGCTGAGTGAGATATCTATGCGACGGAAATCGGCCACAACAAGCGGAAATGAGCACGAAAATCATAAATGAACTGCACTTGAGCAATTTAAGCGATAAAGTGCAGTTTCCATTTCGAGGGTAACAAACAGTCAGACGACTGCAGGGCAACTAATGTCTACATGATTTCTAAAAGCTCATGCATATATATGTATAAACATATATATATACATAAATATGGGAGGCACGAGATTTGCGCTCATCGATAAGCATCGAATCGTCTGGACAAGCGGGGAAAATGTGCGGCGGAAAAGCGAAGAAAATTGACTGGAGAGCGGATTTACACTTGAGGGCGTGCGAGTCTCAATGGCAAAAAGCTATGATTACCTATGGACATTTCTTTGATTTCTTTAGGACTTTGAATTCGATAAGTGCACAGAGGACTTTATAAATGTGCGCTTTAAACCACTGAATAACAGCAAAAGCATCTAAATAGTTTTTAACTAAATATCCAACTTATACTCAGTGGCACGTTGCTGAGAGTGCATTGTTTAGTGATATATCTCGCCTACGATTCATGCACATGGCTGGTTTTTCGCTTACGCACTCAGGCAATTTCCATCGCTTTTCCACCCATGTTGTAGAGCAGCGGAGAGAGAGGGGGGCGGGGCCGGGGGGAATTGGAAAATGTGGGTGCATCTAATTAGAAAAGCATTCGCTGTAATTGCCAGCTGCTGCATCAGCAAGATTTTGTTTGCTTTGGCGACGGGATAACGTGGAGCAGGACCAAAGGCAAAGCGACATGTGAGCTATTAAGCAGTGTTCTGGCTGAAAAAATCCAGTTTCAGATGCATCAGAAGCATCTTTAATAATGACAAACTTGGCGATAACTATGACCAATTAAACGAAAGTTGGAGTAAACGTTTGCGAGCAGGCAGATAATTAGTTTCAGGCACTTTGAAGGAAGTTCGAAAGAAAGCGGCAAGTTGGGCCGTAGCCATTTCTCAACCTCGACAAAGAAGTGTGCCAGCTGGGTATCTGTCAGATACAGATACTAAGTTGCCCAGATACACGGCTCGATTTGAATGCAAATTTCGTGCAGTGGCTGTCAGACTCTGCAGCTGACGTGACAAGACCAAGACCACCCCCCCTAATTTCGAATCCCGAAATACCCCAAAAATAGCAACGACCTCAGCATATCTGCCAAGTGAATTTGAATCTGATATTCCCTTCGACTTTGGGCGCTTTTTATCCGCCAGCTGACAACCACCCCCATTTCCCCCCTCGGATTTTCCAGCTTTTTCCCCCCCGGGGAACAGAACATTTATGCGCCTTATAAATGATTATCGTGTGCACTCAAGTGCCAACGTCATCAATCAAATGGGCCAAGTGCAACAGGATGTCCTTGCCGCCATTCTTTAAATATCCTTTATTTGCTATCTGTATCTCTTTGTCTGGAGGCTCATCTCATATTCGCGAGCTTACTGTCATCTCAGTTGTGGTGCATGGAGCTGCTGTTCTTCGACAGCTTTCAATGATGTTGTAAACGAATTTACTTGAAATGAAAATATTATTTAAAGCCCGAAGCATAACTAGATTCGAAGGGCATTAAGCTTTCGCTGGTGGTACTTTCACTTTAAGTTCGGTTTCTGCGGGTAATTTATGCTAATGAATTGCCAATCAATCCGTCAATCAATCAACGAAAATACATTTTCCTATAGACCTCATTAATGACCTCCTACGAGTATATGGAAAAGAAAAAAAAAATTGGTTGAGTCTCAAATCAATTTAATTGGCATTTCATTGGCCCGTTTCCCCCGAATTGTACACACTTTTCACAAGCTCCCTGCGATTTTTCCACTTCATTTTCAGTATCTGCTCTTCGCTGAATTCAGCTGCCGCTGCACATTTTAAAGCAATTTCCTTCGCGTGATTTTTGATCAATTCACTTGGCCAGGTGGTCCAGGGAAACAGAGGAACACCGAACTCGATTTGCCACGATTTACGACTCCGTACTTGCCACTTATGTAAACGCTTCGCTCTGCTGGCGCTGCTCTGAAAAGTTGTCTGCCATTACGGAAAAGCCAGTTACAGGTGCAGGGGTCCCGAGTCGCTGGCACCCCAATTGTTTTCCTCTATATTTTTTTCTGATTTTTTTTTTGTTTTTTTGCATTTCGATGTCGGCAAATTCGAATTGAAAGCGTGCCAAGGAAAAGCCACAGTCAATGTGCCGAGGAAATTGGATTGGCACGTAGACCAATGACCACGTAGTCAAAAAGCCAAAGGAAATTTACGTTTGCATACGGTATCGGTGATAACTCAAGTACATGTTTGGTAAATAATATATATGCACTCGATATGGCAACCGAGTGTGTGCATTCGGTTAACAAAAGGCGAGGCCATCTTCAGTTCAGCTCGGTTGGCTGGATCCTAATTGTGGTTTCGATTCTCGGAAATACGAGTGGGCCAAATAAAGGTACACCTTGCCCTTTCTATATTATTTTCAGTATCAATTAAATTGATGTGACAAATAATGAATAAGTATGCTCGTTTTGTGCGCGTGGCATTGCAATGCATTGGAAATGCACCAATTAAGAGCCTGAAAGTATGCTACGAAATATTGCGCATCACATGGAAATGAGAACTTTTCTGGCTTCAATAAACAAGCAAGTTTTCTTTCGCTTGTAACCGATGCAAATTAGACATCATTTGGGAATAAGTTATTTTTAATCAAACACTGCACCATCTTTCACTCCCTATCGCATTTTCCCTTTCCTCCAATGGCAATGCAATTACGCAATTTATGAAATTACGACAGCACAAGTGACTTTAGCAACAATTTTCGATCTATCTAAGAGCAGCGCACACAAAGACATCACATATCGCACACACACACACACACACACACATGCGGGGTGAGAGGAAATTGCTACTTACACACATATATGTACATACATAGATGCGGATTCGCATGCACATATCTATGGCACCCAAGGCAACAAGCGGGAAAAATGGAAATCCGAGCTGATGATTGGCCACACCCGCACGCACACACAAGCGCACACAAGGCACACACATGCACACAGCAGCCCGCTGCATATTACATAGATATATAATAATAATAATCAAATTATCAGTTAGCAGTTGCCAACTGGCTGCCTTCCCTTTTCGCCGCGGGCCCAAACTAACGAGGTGCCCTGATCAAATCACAAACGACATTAAGAGTTTTCAATTTGCCGCTGCGCACACAGATACTCGTAGTCCTAGAAAAACGAGCAGATTTTCCAGAACGGATGCGATGAAAATTTGTGCCTCAAGTGTTGGCAAATGCGTGAGTGTTTCGCATTATGCGCAGTATAATTATGATTAAATTGCAAACGCAAAATGCAACTTTGTAGCGCCTTTAAGAACTCAATCCAAATGCCAGCAATGAACTGTTCTAAACGAGGTTTTAGCGATGAAAGGTGCACTCATCACAAAAAGGCATTATGCCGGCATAAGCTCGATGCAATCACCTTTCGCACAGGTGGATGGTTAGCTGGTTAGCTGCATTCACTACTACTTTGTTGCCAAATACCCGTACTTATCATAACGTGCAGCTGCGTCTTCGCACAATGTAGTCGGAGCCGAAATGTATCTGGAATCGGGGCATTGCACAACTTAGATACATTTGAGTGCCCACACAGACGCACCGTAGTCGCCGGGACACGTGCAACGGATTTCCCTTGTCTCGCATCCCGGAAAAGCCTTTCGTCATAATCATAAAACATCGACGAGCACTTTATTTTGGCATACATTTACTAGCCGGATCTCAAGACCATTTTGGCTTAAAAAAAAAAAAACCAAGTTAACATTGTTTAGTAGCAGGTTTTTTTTGTCCCCTTGCGATATTAAATCCAATTCCGGGGTTACACTCGAAATATGCAATTTCTTGTGGATATTAAAATTAAATAATAAAAAGTACGCCTTGTTCGATTTCCCCCTGGCTTGTCGATAAAAAAAACTTGAGTGTTTTTTATTTATTTTATTTCGCTTTTGATTGTGTGATACTTTGATTGCAGCAAAACGGGATCGTTAAATCAAAACAGCGATTCCCGCACGCGTTCGCCTATTACCATGATAAATGGCCAAGTCGATGGGCCAAGGACCAAGGACACGGGCAATCCTCTCCGGGGGCTATGGTGGCATCGAAGGATGCACGGTGGCAGTTTGGCAAGTTGGCAGGGGGATAAGCGATCCATACTCGGACTTGAACTCGGGCGGGGCACGTCCGTTCCGCTTCTGTCTGCATTTGATTGGCATTTCGGCATAATTGTATGTTAATAGCCCCAGCGAAGCGATGACCAAGTGGCTCAACAGCTGCTGGCTGCTGGCTGGGGAAGTGGCTAATGCCGAATTTATTTCCTACACTGAGAGCAAACCTTGCTGAAATTGTCAATGAAGGCGTTGAAAAAACTAGCCTTGAACTTTCGTATTCACTTCTTCGTAAATCCTTTAAAATAGCTAGTAACAACATTGATAATAGGATATAGTGCATGCACAAGCGCTCTGATCACTTGAGTTTTTTTTTCCGATAGATAGATAGATACTTTATCTTCTCGTGCACTCGCACACAAGCGCACACACACACGCACACACGCACACACACACACGCACGCTGTCTAATGCTGTTGTCATACGCGCTTATGAGCTTGACCTTGACATTGGCAGTGAAAACGCTGATAAACTAAGCCCTAATCCACTGGCATTATGTACATTCGGCACTTTGCCACCAGACAACCGAAACCAGAGTCAGAGCCAAACACAAAAAGAAATCCAAAAGCCCAGCCAGCTGTGCTTTCATAAAAGTCCTGCCAAGGACGATGCTCGGTGGATGGTGGGTGGTGGGTATGGTCGTTGCTGGCTTAGTGGCTGGTGCTGGCCGGCAGACCAAACCAAAACAATGGGCAAGTGCAAAACAAAAAAAAAAAAAAAACATGAATGGAAAGAAGCCGCCGCCGCGGAGATGGGAATGCAGGAAAAACACCGACAGCCAGCGAAATAAAATCAATTTTCATTGTAATTGGCAACTTAAAGGCTTAAGACATGGCTATTTCTATTACTGAACTGGTCGATTCCGACGGGATTTGCACGGCTTAAATTCCCGCTGAAGGCACTGGCAGACTGTCTGGCCAAGGAAGCTCAAACGGCAAAGGTATCTCGCAGATACAGATACAGTTCATCTGCGATTGAGTTCGGTTTGAGATATCTCGCCAATATAACAATACTATCGCATACCGCTTCGATTGAAATTTGTCAAATAGCTGCAACCTTTTCTTACTCAACTTTACTTAGTCATGACCAACATTGCGGAGTTTCAGTAAAAACGCAAGTTGTGAATGCACTTTACCTGCACTTAATTTCACTTTGGGCCACGAGCCATCGTCTTGGCTCAGACAACTTGGCTTTTCCCACTAATTTATGGCTGTGCGTCTTTGGTCCTGCGTCCTACGTCCTACGTCCTTCGTCCTGCGTCCTGCTTGAGCTCCTTTAACGCATTATCCGCGCTTATTGTCGTATATCAAATTTAATGGCTCTGCTTGCCAACAACTTCCTGAGCGTCTTTAATGGCGTTCGCATGTCTCAAATGAGTGTTTTAAAGGGTCAGAGTCCGTCGATTCGGGAAGGGGTCATCTATCTACGAGTATATGTATGCTCCCAAAAAAAAACCCCATTGTGTTGACAAAGCCAGACGGCAGCTGGGTGCCCGCCCATATGCTGAGCATATCTCGATGCTGGGGGAATGGGATCTGAAGTTTTACCTGTTCATCAATCAACATTTAAATGGAGTGATGTCTTTCGCAAACACGCTTAGGCTATTAACTGCAGTGCATTACGTGGGAATGAGGAGACCCGCTTAAAATATTAAAATAATTTACTTTATTAGAACGAAAAATTCAGAATCCATACTTCTAGACAAGGCTTCTAATAGTAGTTTTTTTCTTTTTTCTAAAAAGACCTGCTCTCAAAGGTCACCGAAATTGGTCTTTATTTCCCTGCCAGTTCATTGAACCACATTTCCATATTTTAAAGTTACTTTCGACTCAGCCTTTCAGCCTGTCACTTGCCGACATCGATGGGCGATGGGTGATGGTGAGATTTTCCAGTTTGGGTGAAATGCAAAATGAAGTTGTCGCGCGTCTCGATTGCTGGTGATGAAATGTTGGCAATCGAGGGCGTCGAAACGAACCGAAATGAAAACGCTGTACGGCGCTGATTCAAAAATATTTTCTGCCGAAAATTGAACAATTTTCTCGCAAGATTGAAAATGCCATCTCCGCCGTTTTCGTCCTTTTTTTTTTTTTTAGACAGGCACCACCTCGAAATGTCCTTGGCAACACGCTCGCACACATCGAATTATGCTAATCAGGTGACGACTGCGACTAAGGCGCGTAATCGATTACTTTTGAGTTGGCGCTGCGAAAATGAATTTAGTTCACGCACAACACCCCAAACACAATACACTCAATATGTGAGCGTAGGAATAAAAAGCAAAAACAAAAAAAAAGGATACACAAGACAAAGGTGGGATTTACAAGGACACGAAGTGGCGTCGCGTCTAAAACAATTTGCTGCAGCGCATAAAAGTATGCCAGCAAGTATGGCAATAGCAGTCGAAATAAAGAGCCATATCCCTGTAAAACATCATGCGCGATTCAATTCGATTCGATTCGATTCGATTCACTATGTCACGAATCCATCGACTTGCCACCATGGAGATTTCGAGGCTAGTCCCTTCAAATTGTCTGGTAATCCCTGGCGTAACACGGCAACAATGAGCTGGAAAATCACATACATTTGTACTCGGCCCATTTTCAATAGTCAAAATTTTCATAGATTACACCCAACTCATTTCGAAGCACTAATAAAGCTGGCAAATATTTGCATTCCACTTGGCGGCGTCATAGCAAAATCCCCATCGAAACCCCCGAGAAGAGCCACTTGTAAGCAAGGAAGGACATTGTCCAAGCCAACAGGACGATGTTGGCCGCAAAGTCATGTCATCCGAACGGCAAGTGGGAAAAGCAAGCCGGACTTCTTTTTAGAGCATTGCCAAGTCATGTGCACAGTTTCCATGTCGATAATGATGACGATGACGATGATGATCATGATGGCAGCAGGAGCAATCGTATTTTCACTCCTATTCGCCAATGTTTCGCACAAGCAGCGGCGAAGGGAAAAGCTCGTACATTGATGATGTGCAAATGCCATGTACACAAATTCACATAAACAAAGCGTGTAATAAAAGTAAAATTTGTCAAGAGGATTGACTGCATTTTTATGTCAAGCAGCAGCAGCAGCAGCCGCAAAAGTCAGTGGCGCCCAGCAAAAGGGGGCTAAGTAATGTTCTTGGGTGTTTAGAGTGTATATTGAATACGTCACTAAATTGTGGTACTTTCTTGCCTTTCTAAGGCAATCATTTATTTATATTCTGCAAATTCCATAAATTATTTTATATAAATTTGGCCACCTTTTCCGGCAGTTTGCGAAGCCAAACCCCCAACCCCCTCCCATAAAAAACTCAACCTGCGATCCTGCTGGGCGTGGAAAACAGGAATTTATGCGAGGCCAGCCGCAGATAAAGCATGAAAATGTCATTGCAATGCATCACCCACGGGGGATGGGCCCACTCGATGTGAATGTGGATGTGTGGGCGGTTTGGAGTGTGGAGTGGAGTGAGAGATTCATCATGTGGCGTAAAGTGGGCGGGGCAGCCCCCACCCACCCCAATCAACCCGAAATGCCTGCGTGCAACGGGCGCCCATCCAAATTGACAGTGTCATCAGTTTTGAAGTGATGCCATCGCTCCGGCCATGGAACGCTTGCTCCTGGTGGGCGGTTTTCCCAGAGCGGTAGCTACCGTCCTGGATTGGGGTGGTCATGTTTCAAAATTGCCGGCAATTTGTATTACGCACTCCGGACTCTCCGAACTTCGCCATTCAAGACAACTTGAGCTGAATGAAGATGAGCAGCGCTGTTTGCTGGCCCTTGGGGCACACATAAGGTGGGACATATGTCAACCGATCCTAATGGACAGCACTCACATATCAGCCAAGCAGGCAGCCACCATGTTGGGGCATTAATTTTAAACGAAGGAATAAATACACGGTCCAATCATCCAGCAGCATCCCACTCAAACAACCGGATGCTCATCATTTTCGAGATAAGAGGCATTCAGTTGCCCAATTAGTAATAGAAACGGGCAATTATGAATTAAACTAGTTCTCTTTTAAAAAAAAAAACAACCTCCACTTAATGGTGGATTCCAACAAATTGGACTAAACAGGAGCATTCCGCATAAAAGTCTGAAAAGTTGGCCTGCGGCGCGGACAGGGGCTGGAATAGATTCTAAACATTACACCGACTTTCGCCCCCAACCCCCATTTTCCTCTTTATTGCTCGGCCATTTGCCGTGGGTTTTCCACGTAATTACTTAATGTAAATGAAAGCCCCGAGTCCCAATTTCACGTGGACCTGGACTACAAATTGCATTCATTTGGCCACTGAAACTGAAACTGAAACTGAACTGAAACAGTTGTCTCGCAGTAAGTTGCCACCAACTTGGGGCCAACTTGGGGCCAGTTCCGGCGTCCTCAGAAGTTTGTTGACATACTTTAGTCTCGGGCCATGAATGGCAATAATCGTGGGTTAAACGCCGCCCACTCCACCCACTGGCAGCTGAATTTGCCAAGAAAAGCACTTAGAACGTTGAGTAATGATGCGGCCGCAAAAATCACGCACGCCTATTGCCAAAACAAAGGTTCTGTTTCTGGTTTTTTTCTCTACTTTTTTTTTTTGGTCTGTGGCCGGGGTGGATTAGGAGCACGACTTCTGGGGGGGCGGAGGTGGGTGGGGGTGCTCATCCTGCTGCTGATGCTGCTACTGGTAGCCATGCATGGATTCCGGATTCGAAATTCCGGACCCTCATGACACGTCAGCGGCAGCGTCTCGTGCTCCATTTGCAGGCATTTATATGTGTCAGCGTGTCAGGGCCGCCATCAATCACATTTTGAGTTATTTGTCAGTCGAATAAATACACTCGCGAACAAAGTTGTTTTAAGTTGCCACCACTACTTGTTTAAAGGAAGCGCTCGCTTTCATCCGAATTATCAGAATTCATTTGAAGTGGCTGGATTTTTTTCAGTGCACGACTGGCTGCTCGCATGTGTGTCTCGGATGATTTCGGGTCTAAGAAGCTCCTGACATTTATGACTTGCCACTAAGAACCAGCGCCTCACCATCTGTTATCCTGCTGTTCCGATCTCCGGGCGTCCCAAAGTCCTGGAGTCCTAGTATCCTGGCATCCATTTGGACAGAATCGTGCTGCATTTCCTTTTTGGCCATTTTTAAATGCAGCCGGCGGTGCGTGCGTCGACCATTTGTCTTGCTTACAGTAAAAGAAAACAAAAAAAGAAATACAGATATTGCAGAACAAAAAGGTTTTGCGGAAAACTTTAAGAAGAAGTCGAATAAATTGGGAACAGGAGCTGCTCTGCCTTCGTGGGATCGATTTCAAAAGCAAAAAAAAATAACAAAAACCAAAAACAGAGGCGCCTTTGTTGGTAACCCCTTATTGTTGTTAACACGCTATTTTTAGCCGAAAGAGTAAATTAAAAAATTATGCAAAAATGTTTTTCTCCGGTTCTGGATTTGTGTGTGCTTATTTTGTTTTTTTTTTTTATGTATTTTTCTTTTTGCGGTAGCTTCTGTTTTTCGGTTTTGTTCAGCGAACGGGGACAACGGCGAAAACAAACACGAGCACAACTAAGTAAATAAACAAAGAATATTGTAAAAAGTTTTAAATATATGCAGATGCACGCACGCCCATTCTAAAAAAAAAAAACAAAAAAAAAACGGGAACTTTCACTGGGGCGAGAGATTGAGACACTCTTTGCATATGGAAATGAGTTTTGTTTATTTTCATAATACCATTTCTGCACTTGATTATTTTGCCCGTTTGTTTTTTTTTTATTTTTATGCCAACCGCCAATAAATCCAATTAAAGGAAACAAATCGAGCCACTATTACGTGGCCACATTTGACATTTTGATGGCCAGCGGTTACATAATTGCTAAATCAGTAAAATAACGAACGATGTAATACCCTTCTTTGATATTGGTATTTTTAGTATAGCATATTGTTGATTCAACTGGTTAAATGGCAAAAAGCAGTGCAATGCCCCTACTGCATGTCCATCGTTTAATGTTTGATTACACTTTAATTAATATACAAACACTTTTTGTAATGTGTAAATATTAGTATGGCAAAGAAGTCACTCACTGGAATGAATGGAAATGTGCTGGTTAAAAAATTGTTCATTTAAGAGGGCAAATATGTATGCTTGATTTACGGCGAAATTATCTAGCTTTTCAGGGCGCATAATTAGCAGGCGAACTCATTTGCAAGTAATTAAATTCGGGCGACAATTTGTCAGCAAGTTTCCCAGTCGGGAGTCACATACAAACTTTTCACTGCCAACTCATTACGAGGCCGTTGGAAATGGGACGAATTGGCCAGATGTTTTTCTTCTCGACTTTCACTTTTCGGTCTTCGCCTCGTGCTCATCTAATTTCATTTCCGTGGCGCAATCAGCGGACGTAGTTTTCCAGCATCCTGCAGTTTGTTTGTAGTGCCGTCCTGTGTCCTGTGTCCTGCGCTAGGAAATTAAATTGCGAACACTATCCGGAATCGGAGACGCCGGAGGCATCATTGCCCCGCACCTCGCGGCATTACAGTTTTGGGGTCCATGTCTCTGCGGCGCTGTTGCCCCTCAATTTCCGCTGGGCGCAGCAATTTATAATTATGTGAATATGTGTCTATGTGCCATGCAAGCGAGGCATCGAATGTGCACCGCGAGAAAAAAATATATGCAACTTGTAGCAATTGATTTTCCAAACTATCAGCCACTACATCGACTTTATATTCACTGAAATTGAGGCTATGAGGTTATACTTGATTTGGCTCAGTGCATTCCATTTAGTCAGCCTGACGAACACTGTGGCCTTCATCTGTGGCGCCGCGTCCTTTATGTGTCCCTTTTTTTTCAGCTTCCCGCAGCCATCAGTTGGCGTGTGTGAAGCGCTCGTGGCGCCGCATCGAAGGGGTTAAAGGTTAACGTGACCCCGGGTTAACCTGTTAGCCGACAAAAGTTCTCGGCTTAGTCGCTGCAAAATGAAGAGCCTTTTAATTGAGTTTGCCGCACCGCCCAGTGAATCGATATTTGCACTTAGCGCCGTTTCCCAATGCTGCGCACTAAAAATTCCAAGCTAGAAAGGCGTTTTTTTTTTTCTATACAGGTATCCAACGTATCGTTCAGCGAATTAACCACAGCCATATTCATATTTTCACACCGAAAGTCAAAAGTCAGCCATCAAAGAAATCTGTATTTAAATGCAACCATCGATATTGTTTACGAGCGGTGCAACTTGATGCCGCTGTCAGCCACTTGACTTACATTCCTTTACAGTAAACGGTGGAAAACAAACACCACCAACCTTACCACACTCTAAAATCGTCATAATATGTCAGCAGAACGCTTTTACCCACCGCGCGACATGCACTCTTTAACCCTTTTTGCCCTCGTTTTCCAGCGACATTTTCCCCGGCTTACGTTAAGTGAAGCACGAGAAGTTGTGCTTTGTGCTGGCCCCTCGAATTCCCGTTAACCCCTCAGCACGGCTTAAGTGCGACACGTGCGACGCCCATGCACCACAGTGCACCACTGTGCACCCACCCACAAATTGTTATTTTCGTCCTTTGCAAGCTGCACTGCGAGCAAAGTCCACCGACATCAGTTCGGCCAACCAACATGTAATTATTTTGTAAGCATTTTTACGATTGAAATGCCTACCTTGGGTGGTGGATATGATAGTTTTGAAAATGTATCCTTCAGGACTGTCGTATTCCATGTGCTTTTTTTCCAGCGCAATGTCACCTGCTGTTAAACAGGACATGGGTGCAGTGGCGCAGCCCCAGCCTACCACCAGTCACCACCATTCGCCATTCGCCATTCAACTGGCGGGCGGAACTCCCATTGTGGGCTCATGTGGAAGCGGCGAGCCACGTAAGTGCAAATATGAAAACTACACCGCCACTTTGTGCTCAAATGCAAATTCATACGTATGTATATGTATGCACGCTAAGTGCGAATAATAAAATTGAAAAACATTAGCACGGCTAACTGGACCTTTAACTGAATTAAGAGGCTACTAAATGTTCGCCGACCATGGAGAATGGAGTTGAAGGACACATATCGCCGCTTTGGAATCAACGGGCGTGAAATTAAATAATGCCACTTTCTGGACAAACATCTAGTCGCATTTAAATGCGGCAACTGTTGCCGTTTGCAGCACTCAAATGGTACAAAAGTGAATTAAACTTGTTTTCCCAACATAGAAATATTCGAAATTGTGGCACAGTTCATTTGAGCGTCATCACTTATCGATTCCATTTATGCTCGTTTTTCGGTTGAACTTGTGCAGCTCACGGAATGCATTTACAAATTAGCCATAAATTATATATGCAGTCAATATAAATTCCATAGGCCATAAACGAAATTGTTGTTTTGACTACTACATTTGGGGACGGAAAATCGGGATACAAACTTGTACCCAAAATACGAGTTTTTAATTGGAATTTATGCCATAACTTTGCCAAAAATGATTCAATACCTCAAACAATGACTGTTTTGTGCAGCTAATTACCAATATAAACAGTGCCTATCATTTTTTGGCTCATAGGTAGAAAAAAAATTTTGGACAAATTTTCGCATTTTCGATAAGGGGTAACATCATCAAAATTTGCAAAAAATTGACAAAAAATAGAATTTCTATTCTAGTATACAGTTTGATTGGAAATTTAATAACGAGCTCAACGAGATATGGCATTCCATATTCAGACAATTATTTTTAAAGTTGTGGCCAAAAAACTGATTATTTTATGTCGGAAAATCGAAAACAATTTTTTTAGCAAAAATTTAAAATTTTTTGATGGCCATTTTAATCATAACTTGCCTAAAACTGATCATAAAAATGAAAGAATAACTGTTTTGAGCAGCTAATAACAAGGACTAACCATCCCTATCCATTTTTGACCGATATAGAAAAAATAATTTTTGAGTCATTTTTCGCATTTTTTGTAAGGGGTAACATCATCAAAATTTGCAAAAAATGGCTAAAAAATAGAATTCCCATTTTTGGACACAGTTCGATTGGAAATTTAATTACGAGCTCAACGAGATATGGCATTCCACATTTGAGCATTCCATTCCATTGTTATGGCCCAAAAACAGATTATTTTCTTGACGAAAAGTAGGAAAAGGGACTTTTGGTTTTTCACTGGTCGGCGACCAAGAAAATGCGAAGCAGTAAAGCAAAATAGCAACGATTTAAATGTGATTGAATTATTTATATTTGTACGGGACTAACATAGGCAAAAAAATTTAAAGAAGTTGGACAAAAAAAAACTGTATGCGAAAGGAGGTCAGTGCCAGGATTCAAGTTGGGATCCGCGTATGGGGGCTTCCTCGCCAGAACTCTTAGTCCTTGATGATGATGGGCCTGGTGCGGCAGCGTCGGATGCCACCGCCCACAACATTGCCCTGGCAGCTCCACTGGCTGGCCCTCACCCACTGGTTAAGCGGATTCCGGACGCAGTTCCTCCTCTGGGCCTCGCAGCGGGTCTGCAGGATGCAAGCGCCCTGCTGGTCCCTCCAGCAGCTGGCCAGCTTGTCGTCAAGGCAGATCCTCCTCTGGCACTCCTTGATGCGCTTGCCATCGGACTGGGGACGAGGACGCAGCCTGATGGCGCACTGGCCCACGCCGCTGGTGCCGGGAATGTTGCGACAGCGGGTGATGCATGTCTCCCGAATGGGTTCGAGTCCATTGTCCCGACGGCGGCAATTCTTCTCCCGCAGACGACAGGCCGGCAGGCGGGTGCACACATTGGTCACCTTGTTGCGGATGCACACACTCTGGCCGCTGGACAGACCGGTGCAGCGACCCACACACGGACGCCGATCGCCATCAGCCTGGATGGCCACGATGGCCAGGACGACGAGGAGAAGGCAAATGGTGAACTTGCTCATGATTTCTCTGGTGGATCTGGAGATCTTTGCTGCTGTCAACTGTTGCCGGTTGATTGATACTTTTCCGCTGGACTGGCCGAGTATAAATAGCAGCTTGGATTGGTCGCATTTACTACCATATTTTTGGGAACGCCATCTGTTCTCTTGTTTGTCGAAATTGTTTTGTTTTTATCGAATGCGGTTGTTTTGTTCACGTTTTATTGGGGTAATCTTGCCAGTAATAAATCTTTTTAATCTTTTTAACTATCTTATAACTATCTATTAATATGCTCTAATAATCATTTAGGAAGTTAGCATTAAGATTCTTTAGCAAAGCGTTGCAAACTTACTCTAATATCTGCGGTGAATGGGAGTGAAAGTAATTGTTTAAAGGAGCAGAGTAACTAATCATCTAGAAATGTAATGCAATTTAAATACTTCACATCACTTATAAGAACGTTCAGCATAACTACATGTTATTGCAATACATCATTCCCGAATCAAGTCTCCAGTGGCATGTTTTTCTACAATACCAGCTGCCACTGCGCCGGGTAAATGGCTCTTGATAATTAATTGTTGATTAAATATTGAAAACAAAAGCCAAAGCGACGCGTGCCAAGGAAGAATTGTCTTGGATTTGCTTCCCCGTAATTGTCATGTTGGTATAAATACTTCGGACCCTTGGCGAGAATGGCATCAGAAGTTCAGCCAACTGCCAGCAATCAAGCAAAATGCACAGCCAACAACTGACTTTGATTTTCGGTATTGAAATGGACAGCCTACTACTTTCTATCTATGCCACTTGTAAACTCCCAAATTTTTTCTTTCATCAGGCATGACCCTCCTGTGGTCAATGGCCAGCGGCACCACCCAACCGCCGAGCCGACGTCCGCCGGTTACCACCGCCCGCACCACGCCCCGCAATTGCCCGCTCTTCCCGCAGGTCTGCTCCCAGACAAGTCCCAGAGTTTGCGGACGAACTGCGCGTGGCGAGTGCCAACGTTTCGAGAACATCTGCCACCTGATGCTGGCCAATGTGCTACGGCAGCCGGAGGGCGTGCGGCACACCCGCGACATCGATTGCCGCAACGTGAGGGGAACGGGTGCCGCCAATCGGCGACCCTGCTATAATCCCTGCCCCGCACGTCCCGTCGTCTGCAAGAGATCACCGCCCAGCCAGCAAATCTGCGTGCGTAGCAGGGACAACCGGCAGTGCAAGGTGTTGGCCAATAGTTGCCAGCTGCGCAACCAGAATTGCCACAGTCAGCCCAGGAACAGTGAGTAGCCGTTACCGTGGACATTGCCATAAGCTACCATGGTCATAGCATTCAGAGCTTCTTTATTCGAAACCCAATTCCTTTATTCCCTTTTTAGACTGGCTGCGCACCGACAGGCGGCGTTGTGGACAGCTGCAGCTGGGCGATAAGCCGCAGAATTGCATCCGGGTGCCAGTGCGGCCCAGACCCACACGTGCGCAGCACCACTCGACGCAGCACTACTAGGCGCAGCACCACTCGACGCAGCACCACTAGGCGCAGCAACTCCACAAGCACCACCACCACCGACCGGCCAGCCTAAAGGATCAGGGACATCGGTGGCCAGACATTACAATTTCTTTTTTTTTTCTCTCTCTGCCCAACATCCACTGTGCGCAATAAAAGTCATAAATAAACTGCAAGTTGCGCTTAAAAACCGCTTTTGATCTGAGCTGATGGGGGGTGGGGAACATGTCTGTAAGTCTACGTTTAACTTGATCCAAACTGTGCACCAAAATGCAAATTGAAAAAGGTGTAGCCTTTGCAGCATAAACTCAAGCAAATAAGTTTATAGGTAGTAACACTATACTGGAGCTAATTGATTCCGTTGAAAATTGGAAAGCAACATAAGATGACAATACAAGTTACTCGCAATTTTCTACGCAAAACTTGTGCTTTACTTTACGTTTTGTCTCGATTGCATGCTTCTGTGATCGTTGGATTTCAGGTATAATTAACTGTTCAATGTCCTTTGGCGCCGGTCCAGAGAAAATCCCCGCTAATGACCATTGGCATTTCCCAGTTTGCTTTTACCGGCCCCTACTTTGCCTACTTTCAGCCATTGCCCAGACGACGGTGATGGGCGAATGGGCGAATGGCAATGGCAAGTTGGCCAAGAAGCCCCAAGTAATAAGAACTCAAATTACAATTGCCGAGTTCCACGTTGTTTCGTATGAAATTCCTGCATGTCCAACTTTCTGAGTAGCACTAATTAATTGATAGATGCCCAACCAAATTGACTGAAATTGCATATTCAAGTTGCTGCCAGCCGCTTTAGTTTCCATTGCGAGCGAAAAGTTTATTGAATTACATACACATTACACACATTACGCATACGCAGCGGTGGCCAAGTTTGGTAAGACAACTACTCGAACTTGTCGCGAACTTTACTCGCATAACTTTTTGCTCTAATTAAACGCCTTGGAGTCCTTGATCAAACCGAATTCAAATTCAAATCAAACAAATCTAGTTTGCGGTTAAGTCGTCTGCCATTGGTTTCTATGGCTTTTTGCTGTGGCTTCGATTGCAATGGATACATCCTTCTGGTTGTTAATGAAAAGTCCTTGTCGTTGGCAATGATGAGTAAAAAAAACTGGATGAGTTTTGTGCACGCAAAAGAATATTTAACTCTTTGCTGGCACATTTTCAGCAATTTGAAATTTGAAATCAACATACCTTGAATACGTGTAGAACAATTCCAAATTGTAAGTTAGTTATTATTACAAATTACAAATCTAATCATTTTTCAAGAGCACATAGCTCAGTTCTGAGCCACTTGAGCTAACTTTATTTGGCCAGCAATTGTTTTGCCCAACTTGTCGTATATTTTCCCACTCGATTCAGTCGTATTCCTTGCTCACATTTTGGTTTCCTTTCGCTTTTCCATTTGATTCCATTTTGTGGTCTCGAAATTTATGACAATCATCTACATCTGTTGAACATTGGCCGTCGGCAAAACCGTTTGTCATTTCGAGCCAACTTAATGAATGCGAATGAATGCCAAATGTTGAGTCAACATTTCGGCCACGCCCCCACACACAGACACACACACACACACATAAGTGTATGTGTATATGTTTGTGTGTCCAGCTAATTTGGGAACCTGGCGAGGTTATTAAAGCTAATTGCGTTGATTCATAAATTAGAAACACCTTTGATTGCGGGTTCGTGACTATATCCACTATTTTCACCATATCCACCCTGTGTATATGCCACATACCAAACGAATATCTGCTGTTCGGGGTGCTGGGTGCTAATGACTGGCCACTCGGGGTGTCCGAAATATTTGGAGACATTCACCCGCAAGCGCGGTGCACTGAAAAAAAATATTCTACTACTATTCGGCCTGTAACTAACGAACAATTTTCCGTAGTTATCTCATTGCTGATGATGTTTCCCAGATCTTAAAATAAGTAAAGATCTTTTAAGCCAAATAAAGTTCTCGCGGTGTTGGCCTAAATGGAGTCCTTAATTTATGAACCCTCTGAAAAGAGCAGAGCATAATTTGCCACTTGACCTGCCACACGTGAACTTCCATTTTTTTTTCTTTTTTTTTTTTTTTTTGGTCGGAATGCGCTGAATGCAGAGTCATCGGTTGACACTCTCTGTGCGGCATAGTCAATAGTCATGGCCCGACTATTTAGGGACTTCTTAAGGATGATGAATGACTATGACTATCAACTGCTATCCTTGCATTTGCAAGCACTTCGTGGATTGCAAGGAATGCAATGTATGTACATACATATATAGTAATTCGTTACAAGCAAGAATATTTCGTTTTCTTAGAAATTAGAAACAATTAAAGCGTATTATGCACACTGAATTGGCCATCATGGCAGATTTTAACACTACAAAACGGGTCAACCATGAACATAAACCAAGACAAAGTGCAACTATAAATTCTCGCCACTTTTTATTCACTACTACACTACTGTGGTCAGTAAATTGAATAAGGCGCTGCGTTTCGGGGTAATTACGACGATTAATTGCATGTAGAACGGCATTTCAAGAACCGCAGACCATGGAAATTGTGGTTTTCCTTAGCATCTGGCAGCAAATATCTGAAAAGTGTGGTCAATCCAATTGCCGGGCATCTAGTTATCCAAACATTTGGATTTGAACTCGGACCACGATTGCCAGGATTATTCTACCTGACTCGCCTGATGGAAATTAGAACCAAATTATTAAGAATTTATCTATCCAGTTAAGTAAATTAACTTCGAATGAAATATGTGAAATTGCACGCAGTTTATTTCCGGGCTGCCTAATAGTTTAGAACAAAACTAATCAATGGATTACGTCTGCACTTTGCGGGTGTGCATAAATTATAATGAAAATTAATTAGCGATTGTCTGGAAAGCCTAATTGCCTTTGATAATACCCATCCATCCATCGATACTCGGGCATTACGATGGGCTTACCCCATGGCAGCACGCACATGAGCTCATCTGCCAGATATACGAGATGTGTGGGCGGGGATATGGGACGCGGCATATGGGGCATGGGGCATGTGGCATGGGGCATGGGATGGCGTAATAGAGGCGACTTAGACAGACATAAGCCACACGCAGCATTAAATTGGCATTAGGTCAGGCCAGTGGACCAGCAGGCCTGCTCGGTTCTGGCCCAAAATCGGATTGAACTCGTCTTGTTTTTGCCGGTTTTTTTTGTTTTGCTCTTGCCACGACCAGTAAGCGATGGGTTGGCGGGGGAAGCGGAGCGAGGGCTCACAACATGCCACATTGTCGCTTTGACTTTTATTTATTTTGTTAGACGCATTTTGAAAAGCCAATAAGCAGCTTTCTGATTGATTATCTGCTGCCCGCTCATTGTCTCCGTGTTGATTTAAGCTACGCAGCACACCACTCACGCACAGTGGGGCCTCGCTAAGCGGTTCGGTACTAGCATCTCTCTCGTGTCTAGTGCCAGCATAGAAGGGGCCCACTGTACCTCTATGCCTCCGTCCGTCAATGCGTCCTTTGTGTGCTGTATTTGTGTGGAAGGCGTCAATCAATTTTGAGTGAAATAAATGAGGCTTATGCCGCCCTTTTGGTCCGCAAAAAGGCTTAAAATTGTAAATTCCTACCAGACACATATTAACCCGTACCGCCTGTTATAAATTGCTGCTATCTCATCTGAAAACCTGAGTTGGGTCGCTAGCAGGTTCCTGAATTCAGATCAGATTGCCCAGGCCTTCGCCAGCAGCTCGAACACTTGCGTAAAAGTTGCTGAAAATCCCATGACTTTGATGAAAACTTTCAAGTGCACTGGCATTTTGCAGACAGCTTACTTTCCTCAAACCCCTTTGGCATTTTTGCTACCAAATATTTGGGCACTTAGCCAGCCCAAAGCAATGCTTTTGGCCAAAGTGCATTAAATATAAATGAGTGACCTTATTTTCACTTAACCCTTTTTTGTGGCTCCGAAAAGTTGTGGTTTTTTCATATGTGCTCTGCAACGAAAATGCGTGCAGCTTTGCAAGTGCTATATGCAAAATGCAAAGTGTTTTGCAGCGCTAAACTTGCGCGCTCTAGTTTTTCATAAAAAACTTATTATATTGTAGTATTTACTAACCTTTAAATTATTGCCTTGACTGCAAGCTGTGTGCGTTTTGTTTGCTACATCATGCTGCTAATCTTTCTGAGATCGTCGTCTGGCTGTAGGTTTTCATGGAATTCCGTAATCCGCTGATGAGCCCAGCGATTTCGATCCGTTGAGATAACCCTCACCGCTGTTGAGCCCAGTGATCTCGATCCGTTGAGATAACCCTCTGAGCGGTTGATTTGTTTAGTCTCACATTTAGCGCAATCAGTCATGCATTTCAAACTGAGATTGCTGGAGCTCATCGTTGGCTTACTTGTAGTTCAGGTAAAGTCGCATCCGCAAGCTGATCCCTGCCAGAATTTCTATAAGGTGGCCTGCGGCAATTGGTCCGCCAGTCATGCAACCGATTCGTACGAAAGTTTTATGGACCGACTGGACTACAATTATCAGGAGAAGTTGGCAGACTTGCTGGATAATGAGTAATGTGATTTTATGAAAAGAGGAAGCTTAAACTGAATACTTGACTGATTGAATCGATTACAGAAGAGAGGACGACGAGCCACATTTTCTGCAGCAGTTGAGGAACTTTTACACCGCCTGTCGAAAACCTTTGAGCCAGGATCAAGTCCTGCGCATACTGGAGCATCTGATCGTAATGGAGAATATCCAAAATGAAGAGCTGTCCGTCGGCTTGACTGCCGCCTTTCGTCTTCAAGTACTCATAGATCTAAATGACTCCAATACGTATGACATTTGGAAGCAGTTGATGTCCCACAGGAAGCATTGGGATCCAAATACAACGAACAGGGAACCCTTAACTCGCGAAATGTTTGACAAGCTATGGGCCAGCCTGCCAAAAATTCCCTTTCCGTTTAAGGAGTACTATTGGCGCGAATTAAGCGAGCTGGAAGAGAAAATAATGAGCTATGGAAGCGAGGACGATGGCTTTGATAGCGGTGATTTGGTTACGCGGATACCACCCTTTTGGATGATGCCCTGGCCAAATGGGAATATTACCTATGAAAATCTTTCCCAGATGGCCCATTGGCTGGATATAAAAGCCAATGAGTTCATTCTCACATATATCTATATGCGATTAAAGCTAGTTGCGGAAGGAGTCTCAACGGAATCCTGGCATATAGATCGCGACCAGTGCGCCGAGCAGTCCAGACAGATCCTCAGTCATCCTGCTGCATGGTTGGTAGAGAAGAATCATCCCAGGCTCAAGGAGGAGCCAGTGCTGCAGGACATTTTCGCGGAGCTGAAGCAGCGCTTTGGCCAAAAGCTTCTGGCGAACAGGAATAACTTTACTCGCAGCACACAGCACTTTCTTTTGGGCAAATTGAAAAGGATGCGGCTGCGATTGAGCATCCTGCCCAGAAATTCTTCGGCCCAATCCATGGTGCGACGCATCGAAAGGCACTACAGGGATGTTCACATGAATGCTAGCGATTATTTTGGAAATCTACATATCGGCCTTAATCACTCCAGATCCCACAAGAAGTACGCCCAACTATGGGCCATAGTCTTCGGCCGCCAGTTGATTCCAAGCCGAATATCCAAGAGCGATTTGTATCCCACCCAAGTGCGTGGGTATGGCACCTATGCCTCTGCGTTCTACATAGTCAAACAGAATATGCTAATTGTGCCACTATCGCTCCTGGAACCGCCGTTCTACACACATGGCCAGCCGTCGATACTTACCTACAGTGCACTGGGCTTCATCCTGGGCCACGAGCTCTCGCACGGCTTTGATTCCGAGGGCATGACCTTCTCCTCGCACGGAGTGGGAAGTAGCGCCGTGGACAGGGAGCTTGATAGGAATCCGCGATTCCAGCAGGAGCTTGGCTGTTTGCGCAGAAGATTCGGGAGGAAGCGGTATGAAAAGTTCGCGGACGCCAGTGGCTTGGAACTGGCCTATTCCGCCTACTTTGACACCGCACAAACGGATCATAAGCGGAATCGAAGTGCCGAGGAGTTGGTCACTCAGAAGCAGCAGTTCTTTCATAACTTTGCCCAATTCTTCTGCTCCGATAAGGAGCTCTTGCAGGCGCACGATCATGGCAGCGATAGGAAGAGGGTCAACGATGCAGTTGCCCACTTTGAGCCATTTCGGGAGGCCTTCTCCTGTGGCCCCTCGCCCAGGCGAAGGCAGTGTCGATTGTATTAGCAAATGCCTGGATCAACGAACTTTTAGAACGATTGATGAATAAATTGCAATTTATTCTCCTAATATACTTACGAATGTTTACACACCAAAAAAAAAAAAAAAAACAATCGAAGGCAAAACGCAACTGTGTGACATTTAATTAGTTTATTTATTCATTATTGGATTCACCCGACGAAATATATATACAAAATCAGGTCGTAATCGTCATCAGAATTAAAAATCAAATTAAACGGAAGCGGAAACGGAAACCGTATCTTTCGTCACCAATACATATAAATAGTTAACACATTCCATTCAGACAGACAACTTTCAGCTATAGTTATGGTTATAGTTCATAGTTGTGTAGTTGTAATTCAAGTTGTAGTATTAGCTTTAGCCGTAGTTGTATGCTTAGTCAACTAGTTTTGTGTACACTGAAAACATTTAAACCGGAAACTGCAATTGTAACTGTTAGACGAGTGTACACATATTAACATTGCATTACAATTGTATATGCTGTTGCTTACACTAGAAAAAAAACGTACGCGTAGCCTAGAACATTGAGTTGAAATTCGTTAGGACTGATTTGTTATGTTCTTATATATTTTTTTTTTTTTTGTTTTTGTGTATTCTTAACTTTCATTTAAATCGGTAAACACTGGGGCTCAAAAGGTTTACGAATTTAAACGAGTTTTCCATCCTACAACTAACTACGCTAAAGAACCCTAGTTAAAATACAAAAATATTTTACAAATGGGCGCACAAAAAGTTGCTCTCAAATAAACATATTTACCCAGGCATTGTTTCAAAATTTCGTAAATACCCTAGAAGCTAAAACTAATCGTCAATACTATCGATTATTTCGATTAATTCAGTTTCGCTTTTCAATCCGATAGTTATGACTTGTGAGTTTCCTGTAAGTATTTTTCCTAACTTTACTGTAGTATTATGTTATTGTTGTTACCCAAAATCTTCACCCAGCACTTTCACCCTACCACTATCACTTCTTGAAAGTTTCACCGCATCTCTTAGACTTAGACGTACACCCTTAGCCATAAAAATAGCATATACATATATGAGCTTAAGTACTAATCTGAATATTTAATCTGAATATGACACCAACGCACAGAGAAATACACACAGATTCGAATGGAGAAATTTGTGTCTTATTCGCGGGAATAGAACAGACACTTAATGTTCGGTTTGGGTGTTATTCGGTCTACCCGGGGATATCTATGTATTTCTTAACGTTTTTAAACTGCCTTAAGTTATTTAAAAGTGAAAATCGCTCATTTGCAAAATCCATCAAAATTCAGACTGCATCATTCCAAATACTCTACGCATTTTTGGTTATTTTGATATTGATATATTAGTGTTTTTAATTAAACAAGTTCCTGTGTACCTATGTATTGTAGTTTTCTCCTGAAACCTTACTTCTTAGCTCTGTTCGAAAAAAAACCATTTGTGTAGTGGAGTTCTTTTGATTTTTGCTGGATTAGTTGCAATTGCAAATTCTGTTAAAATTTCATGCTGAGACCATTGACGAATAAAGAACTGTATTGTAAATTGCGCTCCTCGGCAGGCAGCCGATAGTTTTCAACAGTATATTGGGATCTCTGATTTCCGATAGCCGCACCCAATCGATTCCGAACCCATCCGATTCTCGCATCCAGTTTACAAAATCCGCTCCTCGGTGATGATGTCCATGGTGCTGACCCGCCGCTGCTGACTGGGCTGTGAGTGGGTCTGCAGATGGTGCGTTACCAGATGCTGGTGCTGCGCCGAGGCCTCACCACCGATGATCATTGACCCACCAATGGTCTTGGTGGTGGTGGTGGTGGTGGTGCTAGTGGAGCTGCGACGATGGTCGCTGCTGCCCCGCCGCGGCACCAACATCACCAATTACTAGAGGACCGTCTCGTTGGTGTTGGTGCAGGTGCGGGCGCCATTAACGATCGAGTATTTTGTGGAGCTATCCTTTTTGGCCATCAGCCGACCGAGGAATATCTCCTTGAAAGTCTCCCGAAACTGGCGCGACATGCCGCAGTAAATGCCGAAGTTGATCGGATAGCTGAATACCAGGAAGAAGTTCGTCAGCATGATGCAAATGTTGGCCAGTCCATAGTCCAGGAACTCGATAATCAGGCTACTGACGATGTGCATCGCAGTGACCACAGCAATGGGTATCTCGGCTAGAAGGAACACCGACACGACCACAATTAGCATCAGCGTGGTGCAATTGGTCTCCCTCAGTTTCTTGCACTCCTTCTTCCGGTTCTCCCGGAAGAGGAGCTTTCGGCGCTCCTGTGCCTGCCGCATCGCCGCGAACAGCAGAATGTTCAGGGTAACCAGGATAATGCAGGGCAGCAGGTGGACGAACAGCACCCGGAACAGATAGTAGCTTGTGTAGTATAGGTCCACTCCAATGTAATCGTGCACCCACATCGACGTCTCCAAGTGGCACACCTCCGTTGGGCTGCCGTTCCACTCGATCACCAGCGGCATGTACGTCCTGTCGAAGAATCTGGGCAGTTGGTGCAGAAACGCCAGCAATGCAATATACGCCGTGCACCGCCTCACACGCGGCATCGTGCACCACGTTCGGGCCATGGGGGCGTGGCAAACGTAGATGTATCTGTGGAATTAGGATTAAAGCAGGAATTAGGCGGTATCAAAAAAGTGCCGTGCCAAAATTGATTTTTTCGCATAAGTTGGCTAAATATGGTCATTTAGTTAAAAGAAAAACTGTTTTGAGCACTTCATAACCAATGCTAATTACCCCTATCATTTTTCGACGGAATTAGAGAAATTCATTTTTGAGCAAATTTTCGCATTTTTTGTAAGGGGTAATGGGGGCATCATAAAAATTTGCAAAAAATGGCCAAAAAATTGAATTGCCATTCTAGTATACAGTTTGATTGGAAGAGCTCACAGAGGTATGACATTCGATATTCAGACAATTATTATTAAAGTTGTGGCTAAAAAACAGATTATTTTATGACGGAAAATCAAAAAAAAATTATTTTCGCAAAAATTTAAAATTTTAGATGACTATTTTTATCATAACTTGCGTAAAACTGATCATAAAAATGAAAGAATAACTGTTTTGTGCAGCTAATAACAAGGACTAACCATCTGTATCATTTTTGGACCAATTTAGAAAAAATAATTTTTGGGCCATTTTTCGCATTTTTTGTAAGGGGTAACATCATCAAAATTTGCAAAAAATTGACAAAAAATAGAATTTCCATTTGTGGACACAGTTCGATTGGGAATTTAAATACGAGCTCAACGAGATATGGCATTCCATATTCAGACAATTATTTTAAAAGTTATGGCCAAAAAACTGATTATTTTATGACGGAAAATCGAAAAAATTATTTTAGCAAAAATTTACAAATTTTAGATGACTATTTTTATCATAACTTGCCTAAAACTGATCATAAAGATGAAAGAATTGCTGTTTTGAGCAGCTAATAACAAGGACTAACCATCTGTATCACTTTTTGACCGATATAGAAAAAATAATTTTTGAGTCATTTTTCGCATTTTTGGTAAGGGGTAACATCATCAAAATTTGCAAAAATTTTGAAAAAAATAGAATTTCCATTTTTGGACACAGTTTGATTGGAAATTTAATAACGAGAACAACGAGGTATGGCATTCCATATTCAGACAATTATTTTTAAAGTTGTGACCAAAAACCTGATTATTTTATGACGGAAAATCAAAAAAAAATTATTTTCGCAAAAATTTAAAATTTTAGATGACTATTTTTATCATAACTTGCGTAAAACTGATCATAAAAATGAAAGAATAACTGTTTTGAGCAGCTTATAACAAGGACTAACCATCCCTGTCACTTTTTTTTTTTTCAACGATTTAGGAAAAATAATTTTTGAGTCATTTTTCGCATTTTTTGTAAGGGGTAACATCATCAAAATTTGCAAAAAATGGCAAATTAAAATTTTTAAATTTTAGTCCAGATTGATTAGGGATTTGATTACGAGTTGAACGAGGCATGGCATTTCACTTTTGGACTATTATTTCCTTTTTTTTTGCCTAAAAATCCTATTTTATTCGGACAAAAAAAGAGAAAATCGATGTTGCTTGAAATATGGATTGTTCAAAATGTTCGGAAATTTCGCTTGCAAGGCCAAAAGTAAAGCATCAAAGAAGAATGGCTATTAAACAGCAATGGACTTTATCTGATGTGCATTATTTGCCGACTTGAATGATGTGACTTTTTATCAAAAGCCGCTGCCAGCGATCCTGTCAGGGCATTAAGTCCTGGTAACGAGCTCGAGCGCCTTAAACGCATTTGCCTAATATAATTTTATGGCAACGCCAACGGAAGATAAACCAATTTCCCCAGGTGAGAATTTACGATGGCAATGTGGTGACAACGAATTGGCCAAATCCTAATTTCAGCCACGACTTCGCAACGCCTCTGGAAAATCGCAAGAGGTGGGGCAATCAAAAGCCATCTGAAAAGCTAATCAAGTTGACGCTTTTGTAATTTCATAATTTGAGTAATTTGTCAGGGGTCGCGTCCTGTCAAAGAATAAATTTGTTTCCTGTGAAGATTTGCGCCAAAGTTGGCCGCTTTATAGTTGGCCTCCAAAATCCGCCACCCAGTGCCCCTTTAATTTTCCAATCCGAGAAGCGAACGAACTTTGTTGGTGGCATGATAATGGGATTGGTGTCGAAGGTCCTTGGTATTGGTCTAATTTATGCGCATAATTATGCGCCACGCCCACTGCGCTGGCACTTGAAAATGCGTTTCAATCAATCTTTCATTGAACCTTTGTCAAGCGGAGATTTCATTAAAGTTGAAAGCAACAGAGATGCTAACAAAAAAGAGAACGAACTCCAAGGACGAAGGACGAGAGCGATTGCCAGGCGTTTAGTTCGCAATGGAATTGATATTAATAAATGAATAACATTTAGCTGGCTTATGTTGTTCTTGGCCCCACCTCTTCATTCTCCGTGTCATCTTCACAATTTAGTTAATTTTCCCTAAAAGGATGGCGCCACAAAAAAAAAGGGGCGAAAAAGCCCTGCAGAATCAACCCTCAAACCTTAACCCATTTTGGCAAATAAAACGACACAATAAATCAATCAGCGAGAACATTTCGAAAGAGAACTGAACGATATCAGCCATGGGAATCTGCTGCAGATGAAAATGTTACGCCAAGGATAAATACTTTTAAAGAACAAAGGATATGCCTTTTGTTCGAGGGATTACCCCTTTGAGTGGAAGTTTTTGTTGTGATTGCAAAGTGGCTTCTCAACTTCGCAAAAATGGGGAGAAATGTGATTTAAGTTCGTACTTAAAAGCTGCTAAGCTGCTGATGAAGCGAATGCTTTAATGCGCCAATATGGTCAAGATTTTCTATTTACGGTGTATAAGTACTTGCGCCTATATTGATTTGCAGACACCATTTATTCTCAAATTAAATTGGCACCTATTGCTGTACTTTAACCAATGGAATAATATGCAATTATTCCTGGAATCTCAATCCGTTCAAGCGTCCTTGTGCAAAAGTATGCCAATAGGCATCGTACTAGATGGGCACAGAAAATGAAATAAAACAATAACAGGTACTGTTTCAAACACACATATCATACACTTTTTGTTCTATGAAATTTTTATGTAGAGTGTCACTCACTCAGTTGGCACTTGCCCACTTCCCCCACTTTGCCCCACTCTGGCCCACTCTGGCCCACTTTGCCCCACTTCGCTCCTCTTGCGCCCATTGGCAAGGGCCATAAAAACACTTGAAATACAATAAGTTGACAACAGGCACAGCAGCAGCAGCAGCAGCAGTAGCAGCAACAACAATAATAACAATAAACGCTGAATGTTTTTATCGCGCTATTTGTCCTCGGGCAATTTTCAACGCATTTTAGAGTGAGTCCTACGACCGACACCCCGCGCCCTCTGGTCCTTTTGTCATATCCACATATACATAATACATATAGGTATTATTTAGCTATTTGGTGGGTATACATATAACCCATCCAACCGCTCAGCACTGCGGCCACTTGAAAACGGTCCAAAGTCGCATAATAATGGCCCAAATATTTATGACTATTTTTTTTTTGTCGTTGACTCTTCGGCCACCACCACTCCGCTTTGTAAAATTTATTTGCAAAGCTGTAAAATTTATGATCCCACACATGAGTTAATAGAACAAAGCGCCCCCATCATGCTCAAACTTTCTGTGGACTCTTGAAGGCAATATTATACGAAGACAGGATGGAATTTATGTTACCCATACGAAATTAGTTTATTGTTCACATTAGTGGTTATGCTTTATGATGGTCTCGGTGGCTGAAACAGTGGCACTTTAAGGGCCAATGCATTGTGGTGTGTAATATTAAAGCGAATCGATTGATTGTCCTGCTGTCGGGCGAAAGTATAACTCGCATCACTCATACGCATCACTCATACGCAGCGTTGACTTGGCCAAGGTAAGGCCATTTGTTTGTTTCTATTCCCTCAAGGCATTGACATTTTATTTTTTGCCCACACACAAACTGATTTATTGCCGCCATTGACAAGTCAACGAATCAGCCAGTCAGTCAGTCAGTCAGTTAGTCAGTCAGTCAGTCAGTCAGTCTTTTAGTTACATCTCAAGCGGGAAAATGTAAAGGTGGAAAGCGTGGAGAAACTGGGAAACCTGTTTGAGGTGGTTTTACTTTTATTGGCCCAATTGCATGCTTACCTTTGAACGGCGAGGGCCAGAGTTAGCCAAACGGAGATGGTGTGGCACATGGCTGGCATTATCTGTAAGCAAAAGTACAGGTAAATATATATATTATATATAGTTACAGATGACTGAAAGCGAGGGTTTGCTGGTAGCAGATGAAACTAGCGCCGTTTGTGTGTGTTTACTAGCCAACTTTCGGGCATGCTTCTCAGCTATTTGACTTAAATCATAGTTCTTTGATTTATATGTGATTTGATCTTACAATATTTACCTATTACATTAAATTTCATGCAATCCTTTCAAATGAATACTGCTCAAAATCCCTTTTATATTTTGCCATTAAAAAGTAACAAATCTTTTAATGTCCATCATACGAACCCATTATACCCATGAGAATTGAGCAAGATATATGTCTGCGATAGGTAAGTAAATCAGCATTTGGCCCAAGGGCACAGAAACTCATTCCTTAGCCTGTCTGCCAAATCGGATTTGTGGTACTCAACTGCATTAGCCGGCAGTAAGATGGAATAGAATGGAATGGCGTGCGTGGCGTCTGAAATCCAGGTAACTGGTACCTGGCAACTGGCAAATGGTAACTGGTAAATGGTAACTGGCAAATGGTAGCTGGCAAATGGCCACCTGGACAGGTGTCTGCTCCATTTATGGACCATTATGAGTGCGGCTCTGCGGCAGACAGGCGCTCCATGGGCGAGATACTGTGGGCCTGACATCGGACTCTTGGCCATATAATGCACAATCTGTGGCCTAATCCGGTTTATGTGTGCGTGTGCGTGTGTGTGTGTGTGTGCAATTACAGCGACATGGGCAGATAAACTCGCCTGGATATTTTACAATGAAACGGTTACCCCCTTTTCACATTAACATGGTCATTATGCGCACCACTCGCCATGGAGATCTCCGGAATGAAGACGGGCCAGGACGTGCTGCCGACGAGCATATAAATTTTTGGTGGAAATGAAAAGGAATCTTCAACTTTGAGACTGCAATGGCCGCCTGGTGGTTATTACCAAAACGAGGAGTGCTCCGCTCCAGCGAATGTGAGTTGAATTTTATGGCAGTCATACGCAGAGATAGTCAAAGGACCTTGCTACCACCCCACCACCGCCACAACCAGGCCAAGCAGCCATCTCAATTCTTGGCCCCCGTCCCTTGGAATCCATCTAGACATCCAGCCCAGCATGGAATTTAGCTGGTACAAATCCCCGGAGAGTCCACTAACGGCACGTAGCTACAATGAGCCAGTACAGTGGGGCAAGAGCGCTTGCAAAATGGTCATAATCCAAAAAAAAAAACCATAAGTACTTTTATATTTCTCATTGACTTGAAGTTTCTAGCACTGCTGATTCTTTTTTAATTCCATTTAAAAAGAATTAATTATTCAAATGTCTATCACCTTTTTGAGGTAAATGTTTTTGGCTTATCTTCTTTTGGAAAATCCAACACTGAAATGGATTAATTCCGCTCAACACCCGAGCTTTTCCATAGCCTTCTTCTGTAAATCACTATGCCTTTGGCTATGCCAGAGTCTGAGGAGGGCTTATGCTTATGACCAAATGGGGGTGGGCATTTTATCAGCTTGACACTACTCCATTGAAGTGAGTAAACAGTTTTGCTTTGCCAACCCCCCAAGCCAAGCCCCAGAATCCCCATTCCGCGCCCTTCGAGTGCCATAAATTGAAAATGTTGATTAATCAAGGCAAACGTGCAAAGGGCAGGAAAAGCTGGGAAAGCCTGGAGTTTGCATGGTAATGGTGGAAAAACGCTCTCGAATGAATAAGTGCTGTGAATGGCTGAATGAATGGGTGAATGTGAATGTGGATGTGGATGTGAATGTGGATGGGTGGGTGATTCCCTGGATTCTACGGATTGTACGGATTCCCCGGCTTCAGGGGCAGCAGGTGGCAAATGGCAAGTGGCACTAGCAGCGTTTTTCATTCTTTCATTATGCTGACAGAAATGACACACATAAAAGGGAAAATCACGGAAAATGGGCGAAATGTAACGTGGCAGCAAATGCGATAACGATAACGATAACGCGACGGGATCCAAAACAAAGCATCGTACATCAGTCGAAGACAAAGGAAAGAGAGGGGCAATTGCTATGAGAAAGAGACGGGTACTAAAACTTCCAGCCGAGCATTTTATTTAGGTCAATGAGCGTCGCGTCTTCCCTGAAAATGGAAAAACAGCAAAATGTCGAAGGAGGGGGCGGTGAGGGGAGGGGAACGTTTTGTGTGTGTGTAGAGGTGGAAACGTGGCCAGCAGCCAAAACAAACAGTTTTTCGCTCTTCCCGCTTTTCGACCAGCCTTGGCAATTAGTTTGTGTCAAGAAAATACACTACAAATATTACATAACTTTTCTTTGTAATGATAAGTAAAATTCAGTGCTTAGCCCATATATTCATTACTAAGATTTTTTTTTTTTTTATTTATTTATTATGATAGATAGAATAGTTTACAAAACTAGACTAACTTAGATAGTATAGCATTAGCTACGGGGCTTACAGCTATATTTATTTACAATGTTATTATATCTTAATTTAGTTAATATCTAATTTGGTAACTAATTGCTGGCTTGTCATGTACAAATGCCTGTTTTGTTTTTAGATTTTGTGGTATAATTTAGTTTTTTTGAGGAAAAGTATGAGTTTTTGTATGTTATCTGGATTGGGTTTGCTAAGAAGGTCTAGAGGGTTGGTGTTGTTAAATATATCTTGCTTGGTTTGTAGGAGGGATGGGCATGAGTTAAATATGTGGTTTAAAGAAATATCACCTTGGCAAAACGGGCAAGTTGGTATTGAATTGGGATTTAGGTAGTGTTGGTGGGTTATGTTTGTGTGTCCTAGTCGAAGTCGTATTATTTTTATTTGGTCGAGTCTGGTCCAATTTGGGTGGGATTGTTTAAGGTAATCGCATGGGTGTGAGGTGTTCGTGTTAATAGATTGGTACCATGGACTGCAGTTTATTATGTGTTCTTTCTGTTTTGTCGCAAGGTCGGCTTTAAGGTGTTTTTTTATATCTGTGGTATTTATGTTTGGGGTGAGGATAAGTGGCATACTGCTTGCTGATTTTGCAGCTTGATCGGCTAATTCATTTCCTTTTATTCCTGAATGGCCAGGAATCCACATTATTTTAATTTTAGGTGCGTGTTGCGTTATTAGCGATCGTATTCTGCTTGGGTAAAAGCTGTTATTATTTGTGTTTTGAATTGAATCTACTGCTGATAGGGAGTCGGAGCAGATAATAAATTTGCCTCTTCGGTTTTTAGTAAGTTCTATTGCTTCTAGGATGGCGATTGTTTCGGAGGTGAGGACGGATGAATATGGGGGCAGTATGCCGTATTTCAAGACGTCTGTCTCCGTTGTAATGGCGAATGATATTGTGTAATTAATTTTTGAACCGTCAGTGAATATGAAATTGTGTGTTTTGAGGTTATTCTTTGTGTGTTCGTATAATTTTCTGTATTGGTCTGGAGATGTTTGTTCTTTCTTATGGATTCTAAGTGACGTGTCTATTAGATTGGGGAGGGTCCATGGTGGTTTGTTTTTATGGAGTTTTATTGGTTTGTAGGGTAGATTAAGTTCTAGGCTAAGTTTGATTGTTCGGTCTATTGTTGATGTTTTTTTCTTATTAGCTTTTTTAGGCTTTAAGAACTTATGTATTGGTGTGTTTTTGGAGAGGATTAGGTTTTGGGATAGTTTGGCTATTTGAAGGTCTCGTTTCATTTCTAAGGGGGGAGTATTCGATTCGTAAAGTAAGTTATTTATTGGGGTAGAGCGATATGCGCCGAGAGCTAGACGGATAGCGGAGTTAAACGGTGTTTTTATTTTGTTTAAAATGCTTTTGGGAGCATGGCCGTACAGAAACAAACCATACTCTAGTTTGGCTATAATTGTTGCTTTTGCGACATTAAGTAGTGTATGCGTGTTGCAGTTAAATTTAAGACTAGATAGGCATTTTATTATATTTAGCTTGTTGTGTAGTTTGGGTAGAAGTAGGTTTATGTGTGTGTTCCATTTGTATTTGTTGTTTAAGGTTATTCCTAGAATTTTTAAGGACGTAACGCTAGGAATTTGGAAGTTGTTGCAGCTTATCTTGCATGTGCAGTGACGTTTTCTGCATATGTGGAGGTGTTGACATTTGGATAGGGAAAGCGATGCCCCTGAGTAGGAGCACCAATTTTCTATATCGTCGAATAGATTGTCTAAGTTGAAATTTGTATTTGTGTTTTTGTTGAAATTTATTATAAGGAAGAAGTCGTCGGCATATGCGTTGAATTTAATTTCTTTATGTAGGGATATGATGTTGGATAATTTGTTGAATGCTATGAGGAAAAGTATTACGGATATGGGTGAACCTTGGGGGATTCCGTTGAATAGGGGTAACGGGCTTGATGTATGCGGACCGACGCGGACAGTTATTTTTCTGTTGCTCATGAAGTTTTTAATGTATTTTATTATTTTGGGACCCGTTTTCCATTCCTGCAATTGCTGGATTATGGAGTGCACACCTACTCGATCGAAGGCTCTTGAAAAATCAAGAGTGACGAGGGAGGTGTGCATTTTTGACTTCGTTATGAGATAGTCTACATAGAGTAGACAGTCCGAAGTCGATTTGCCTTTTTTGAACCCGAATTGTTTGTCGTTAATTAGGTTGTTATATGTCACTAGCCACCAGAGTCTTTTCGCAATTATTTTATCAAGTATCTTTGCTATACAGCAGTTGAGGGAGATGGGTCGGTATGAGGAAGTTTTCGTTTTGTCGGTGTTTGGCTTAAGGATTGGGATGATTAGGCTTGTTTTGTAGGCTTGAGGTATGTGGCTATTGAATATTTCATTAAATAGTTTCGTTATTCGGTTTTTTGTTGTGTGGGAGCTATTTTTGATCATTTGATACGAGATTCTATTTAGTCCTGGAGCACATCCTTTTAATGTTTGTAGTGCTGAGCTAAGTTCTAGATACGTTATGTTCTCTTCTATGGTTTGGGCTATTGGAGAGGGGGTGTAGAGATGTATGTTATTTCTATATTTATTGTTCCGGAACTCCTCTGAAAAGTTCCAGTCGCCGGAGAGGTCAGAGAAATGTTGTGCGAATATGTTAGCAATTTCGTTGCTAGCCAATGTAGTCTCGTTATTTACTGGGTTTGTGATGGCATGAATTTGTTTTGCTGGGTTAAGTCCGCAGAAGCGTCTTATATTGGCCCATATTTTGGATGAGGGAGTAGTGGGATGGATGGTTGAGGTGAAAGAGCTGGAAGCTTCTTTTTTCCTCTTTTTTAGTTCGTATCTAAATATTGCGTTTTTGCGTCTATAGTCTAGAATGTTGTCAACAGTAATTGTGCGGTTTAATTTTTTCCAGGCAAGTTGTTTTTCTTTACGTAATTGGTCGAGGTGTTTATTCCACCATGGAACCCTGTATGGATGTGTGTTAGGTGAGGTTTGTGGGATGGAGAGGTTTGCGCTATAAAGGATGATTCTATTGATTAGAGCGGCTTCTTTGTTTACGTTGTGGGAGGTGGGGTATTTCTTGTTGGTTTGGTGGGTAAGAGCGTTGAACTGTTCCCAGTTGGCTTCTTTGAGTTTAAAAAAGGGTCTGTAGAATTTTTGTGGATTGGTTGTTGGGAATAGTGTTGTGATAATAGGGAAATGGTCGCTACCGTGAAGATCGTTTAGTATTTTCCACTTGGCGTGGGGGGCTAGGATTGGAGAGCAGAGTGTGAGGTCTATGTGTGTGTATGTATTGTGTGTTGAAAAGTGTGTGGGAGATTTGTCGTTTAACAGGATAAGGTGCATGTTGTCAATGAATCTATGAGTTATTTTTCCTCGTTTATTTGTTGTTGGGGAGCCCCAGGATGGGTGCCATCCATTAAAATCTCCCGTAATTAGAGAGGGTGTTTGTTGTATGTTAAATGTGTTATGGAGTGTCTGGTTAGTTATGTTTTTGGTCGGAGAAATGTATGTGGAAAATATGTTTAATTTAAGTTTAGATTCTATATTTATGGCTATTGCTTCTATATCGATTGTTATGTTGAGGACAGTGTGTTGTATTGACTTATGCACTAGTAGTGCTACGCCCCCAAATCTGTTGGTGGCAATATTTGTTAATAGTTTGTAGTTTATTGGGGTTGGAATGTTATTAGTGTATTGTATATGGGTTTCTTGGAGGGAAATTATGTGGGGGGAGTATTTTTTGATTAGAATAAGGAGATGGCTGTAGTTGTTTAGATATCCTTTTAGATTCCATTGGATTATAGTTAGGGACATTTGTGGGAAAATTAAAGCTTATAACTTACTTAAAGGTAGTGTTAACGGTTAGGTCATTACTAAGATTGCTCAACAAACAAAGGTGTCTATGCAACATTGTGAATTGTTTTTTTTTTTTTTTTGGAGAAAGTTGGCATACAATTTCGCTGAGTGTAACAGTAGGTGGCCCACTGGACGAACGTCTGGCGTCTTTGTTGACTTACCTCATTGAAAATGCTGTAGGCCAGACACATGGAGACCGGATGCAGGGGCTTATAATGATTGCCGAATGTGTACATATACCAGAGACCGGGTGCCGGAAATATAACCGTCAGCATATCGCATATAGCCATTCCTGCAGTGAAAGAGAAAGTCAAAAATGGAAATTAGAAATTGGGAAATTATGCTAATGCTTATGCCAAATCAATTGCAATTTTCAATGTAAACGGACTGTGGGATTGCGCATTACGTATGTCACATTACGGACGTACAAAATTTGTTCGCATCTGTTGAAACTGATTTCATGGCCAATAATCGATGGGCTGTTCAATTATTTACGGCGACTTACCATGCCGAATGGGTTAAATTGGGTGTTGACCCTGGAGTTGGAGTTCATGGTTCACTGGTAAGCAAACAGTGATCGAAAGTTGTGCCGTTTTAAATTACAAATTAATTAAAATGCGAACGCACTAAAATAAATGATTTACGTATTTATTTAGCCGACAATAATTGGTAATTTATCTTGGCAAAAGGCAACAGAATGTTGTTAAATCTCTAGTAATTTAAACATCAACTATTCGCCATTTGTAGTTTTCAGTAGTTTTTTCTCGGCCCAGTGACATTTGAACTGAATGACACACCCTGATGACCTGACCTTTGGCCCGCTCACTGAATTGACAGTCCTCTGTGGCCTGGTCTGGTTGACAGAGAGAACAAATTCCCAAATAACTTCGAATTAGATAGCACCTAACTGCTGACTTCAGAGCTGGCATTTTGATGGTTTAAATATTACAAGTACTTTAGCCACAGAATAAACATGAGTTGTTGGCCAAAACCAATGACAAATATCGCACATGTGCTTCGTGCCATTTGTGTTGCGGTTGCCGCTGCTGCAGGGCCAAAGTTCATTTCACGTTTGGTCCGCTGTCACTTGAACCGAATGCGATTAGCCTTGGCCTGCGCTTGACACCCGGCGGGTGGTGACTGGTTATGGATTATGGCTTTTAGTGGGTGGTAGTTGGTCCAGGCGGCGGTTAAGTGATGACTCCTAACCCATTGATAGCCGTTATGCTCGAGAGAGTATCATTTTCATTTTTAGCTATCCCGACAGTTAATCAAATGCTTTAGGCTACGCTTTTCACAGCCCTTCTATTGTTCAAGAGTTTAAACTAACTGAAAGCAGCCTTGTTAGCCATTTTCAAATCCTAGCATGATCTGCAGTCATCCCGGGTTTTTCCCATCGCCAGACGACAAGCCATTAGCATTACACACGCTATTGGAATATCTCAGCATTACGCGATGTGGATGGAATTGGTGGGGGCGGGGATTTGGTGGAGGGGGAGGGGGGGTTATGGATACGGAAGAGGCTCTGGGGAGCACGCACATTCGCCAGCTATTTGAAATCTCACAAAACTTCTGCCTGATTTAACATTGTGGCACATTAAGCGCCAAAAGAGGCGACGTGCCGAGGCTTGCGGCATGAAATGACATGGAATAAAAATAAATAATAATCATAAAAGGCGGCGTCTGCAAAAGGGGGAATTCAAAATGGGCCTAATCGGAGGTGGGGCCTTTTTCTTTTTGGTGCAAGGGTGGTGTTCTTAAAACTGGAAAATATTTCACTAAATTTGTTTAGCTGTATAACAATTATACTATATCCGAAATGCGCCAATGTCAGGGGTAAAATTCAGTGAGAGTCCTTGAACGGAGCAACTGGAAAATTGAGTGACTTGCATGTGGCACGATACGAATTGGAAGTTCATTTGGTGTGCACACTAAATTATCGATATAAACAACAAGCCATTTAACTTACCCATTAGCACAAAATTGGTGGGCGTGGCCATGCTCTTCTTGCTCAAAACGAGCACAATCAGGGAGTTCGAGATAATGGTGATGATCAGCAGGAAGGGCATACAGTAGCCATAGAGCGGCATAGCGTACTCCAGTGGCGAATCGCAGGTGAGATTCCAATAGCTGATATTGTTGTCCTCCATGCGACACGGTCCGCCGACCATCTGCTGGTAGTTGGGATAGTCCAGGCTCTCGTTGCCATAGTCGGGAATCTCCAACTGCGACTCGTTGGTTGGCAGATGAAATCCGCGGACCATCTGACGCGGATCGGCCAGTTCCATTTCCATTTCCGGGCTGGCGGACGGTGCCAAGCGGTACTGGTACAGTACGTCCGTATAGTTGTCCATCTCGTGGACGTGGGTTTCTCGAGCGGATTCCCCTGGCGCTGCCTTAATTCTCAATTGCAGCTCGCAAATCAGGCATTTTCCGTGATCTATATGCTGGCGCTAGTTGTACTGCTGCTCAAAAACGCCATACATTCTGCAAAGTAATTGAAATTGATCTATAATTAGTCTATAACTAAATTATACAGCTTTATCTTACTATATATCCTATTCGATTCAATATCGGAGCTGAACTGATTGGAAGAGCAGGTAACCTTACAAATACGAAAGCTACTGAAGTTGGCTTACGAAAAGAGGTCAACAACTAGCGGGCTCATAAAAAACAATAGTTGAAATATTAGTAAACTAATTTACTAATCTTGTTTGGTGTTCCGCTTACAGGCTTATTTACTTTCGTGCTCATCTAAAGTTTAGCTTTGTGCAAGTAAGCAAGTATGCTTTAAACAATTTGGAACGGGTATAATTATAATAAAAGTTGTCGGCTTTCGCTTGTTTCTGCTGCAACACATTAAAGTACAATTGTAAAAGTTATTCCGCTGATTTGTTTGTTCCGGCTTGTTAGTCTTAGCAAAACTTTCGGCATTGTCCGCAGTATTTCGCAAAGCAAAAATGCCATCGAAAGGCGGTCCAAAACGCTTCCGTTTGGGGAATAATTCAAACAAAAGGAGCCAACTTTCATTTGTCTGAGCGATTTCGATTTGCTAAAAGGTTTGGAGGGCAGCGTTTGTTTGTTCGCCAGCTGAGTTGAATATTCAAAACGGTTATGATTCATTTAGTTAGTTTAAAAGCGTTGCATATTTTAAATTGTGCTCCCGGGGGAAATGCAAGCTAAATGGCCAACTGTATATATTTCGATTTTCCGTGTAATTCAAAAAATAACGCATCAGCCTGTTTGATTGAAAAGTTGCCATTGCCTTTAAATCGCAGTTGTTATTCAATTTATTTGGGAACCTAAAACGTTATGGCATCAATGAACTTTAACTTCGAACAACTATTTTGTAAATAGCCCCCATAACGTAAAAATTATGAAAGATATGGTAACTTTTTGGCCTTTTCTTGGCCATGATCTCAGAAGCCGGCTAATAACAGCGTATTCCGCATGTTTATGTCATGTTTATGCTGCCTTTTTAATGGCTTTATTTTTCGCATTGGCAAACCGAGAACTTTGCCAATATTTTCGACTTGCCGTTTGCTATTTTCCACTCTTTTTTTTTTTTTTTTGTCATGGCCACATTGACCCACATAAGCGCACGAAGAAGTACGGGCCTGGGGGTCAGAGGTCAGGGAGTCTGGGATCTGGGCTTGTCTCCCAAGAAAAAGAAAATTGAATGTGACCCAGAGACCGAAGACCGAAGAAAAACTCATTCATTCAGCATGTTCTACATGCCTAATGCGATTTAAGTGTGCCATTTGAAGATGAAGATGGCCAGGAAAACGGATGAAGTTATAGATAAAATTCTTAAATCCGATTAACAACTTTAACTAACCTTACCAATAAGGCCAATGATAATTTATTTAGATTGCCTTAAAAAATGGCACTGCTGCACTACGATGGCCGTTAGAGAATAAATCATTTAATATAAATAATTTAATTGCATTTGGCATTAATGATTAAAGCAAACATTTGCTTGCTGGTTTTAACAAACGGATTTACAAGCCTAATTTATGCACAGCGCTGCTGCAGTCTGCAGTTTATTTCTTTTAGATTAAATTGTTGAGCTCATCAATAATGCGATGAGCACAATGCGTTCGAACACAATTGAATGAATTATTAAATTAGTTCCGGCTATTTTGACGCGAATTGCTGGCCATTAAAAAAGGATCGCAAAATGCGGAAAAGCGAAAAGCAGGCAAACGGAATAATCAACTGCCATTGATTGTTGGCTGCCAATCAGCTGCGAAATCGAATGTCGTGGGAACATGCAAAATGCAATCAAGGCGTCAGCCGCTGTGAGGAAAAGCAAAGCGCCAACGAAATGGAAATCTCGGGAAAATCCTATTTTGAGAAACGACGTCAGTTGCAGGCGGCAAACCGCAACGGAAATAACTCAAATCCCAGGACATATCTTCACTTGTTAACCGACTGGCACGCCGAGTCCTTTTAATTAGCGTACTGGCAAAGAGTTCACTCCGAGTCGAAGAAAAAAGCCCGCCGGGAAATTTCACTCCATTCCGTGCCGGACTCTCAGCCATCCGTCACTTTACATTTTTCCTCGAAGTTCTAGTTGCAGAGAAGTTCTAGAACACAGAAACATTTCCTTGAATTGGAATATATTTATAAGTTACATTCAAGTGCTTTATTTACATATTGGCTAGCAAAATAGTTTTGCTTTGAAAAGCCAAGCAACGCAGCCATTTGTGGCAGATGAATGGTATAGAAAGGCGTCTAATGTAACCGTAATCCCTTCGAAATTAACCCAATCTGTCAACTGTATTTATTTTTTTGGTCGGTATTAAGTGGGATTTTCCCGGCTTCAGCTACATTTCCACTGCAATGATACGTGCCAATGGCTGGCCAAGTCCCAAATTAAAGTCACTCAAGTTCGCAGATGGCGTCCGTTTAATTAACTTAGGTGTTGCATATCGATTTCCTTGACGGCGGCTCACTAATTATGCTCTCGCCTTGGCTTTTCTTTTGACACACGCTCTGATCTATTTTCCATCTTGTCCAGCTCCATCCCAACCGCTTTTCCGCTTTTCCGCTTTTCCTCCCCTTCACACACAGACATTAGCCGCCATCTTTGATCCATTACTACGTGAGCGAGCAAAAAGGCGAGAAGACGGTGATGGAAAACTTTAAGTAGGACAACGCAGATGCGAATCTTACTTGCAAACAACACGTGCACACTACCGAATGCACTGGCAGAAATTCGCGATGTCATGCTGAGCTAAATAATTTATGAAATTCTATAAAGAAAACAAACAAAATCGTGACTCTAGCCAAGCAAGTTGATACCTTTTTCGCTCAAATTCTGAACGTAATTAGGTGCATTTTCTTTGCGTGTACACACGTACACTTCGTTGCACGCTCGCACACTTATGCATAGTCAAGTCATCATCATAAAGCGATTAGTGGAACTAAAACTGCCATTAAAATGCCTCTGTTTCTTTCTTCCCCCCTCTCTCTCTCTTTCTCTCTTGCTCTCTTTACACTATGCTTGTCTCTTTCCTGCCTCGAGACACAAACACTTCTGCCCAAATGAATTTCCAATATATAGTATAGTATAGTTTCGCCTTCAATGGCATCAATTGGGCATTACCTGCGAGCTGAGATGCGAAGAACACTCAAACTGTTTACTAGTTTTGCGGCTTACTCGATAACATTGTGGTATAAGTATATATAAGTATATATACATATAAGCTTACCGGGAAATTGTCCGTTGTTCCATGGAGGCAAAGTTAATAGGCGCATGAATTTAGTGTCGAGCAAAATAAAATAGTACGCGTTTCGAAAAAGTGCGAATTGCAAGGACGAATCCAAGACATGCATTGATGTTTGTGCCATTTTGGCACCGCTTTTTCCGCAGCCCGGCCACGCCCACTTGGGCTGTGTGCCGCCCCCGCTAACAGGACCAACGGCACCAATGGCATCAAAAAAAAAATCGATCAAATAGAACGATGTCGTCGAAAAATCGACAGGAGTATGGGTTTGAATGCCTTGCTTTTGGTAGATGAACTTAATTGTACTTTTTAGCTGGGCTAAAAAAAAAACAACAACAACAACACGCATAACAGAAAATAGCAGAGGAAAAAACACAAAATGCCCCAAAAAGCCTGAATGGCGGAGCGTGGGAAAATGGGGCGTAAGGAAAAGTGGGCATGGTCGTTGCCCCAGGACAAGATGAATGAACGAGATGGAAGCCCTCGCCTTCGAATGGCTTAAGTAATTTTCCATTTTCCATTTAGGCGACTGACTCTCTTGGCATTTTTGTCTCTTGCCCTTAATTTTTTTTTTTAATGTTTGCTTTCCACGGCTTATGCCCTCTTTGTTTTTTTTTTTTTTTTTTTCTTTGTGGCTGCTGCTCTTTGGTGGCATCTATGTATTTAACGTTGTGTGTTTGTTTTGCAATGCAATGAATAAATTTTACAGCCAACAGCCATATCGTTTGCACTGCAGCGACAAAAAATCTGCAAATCCCAATGATTATAAACAATCTTCTTGGCTGGCCAAACTTTTCGACTGAATGTACTATAAACCTTTTTAGTTTGCCTTCAATAAGACTGCGCGCTGTCTTTTTTTTGCATTTAATATCAGCTCTACTCTAGTTATTTGCACGCAAACTTTTTAGACTTAATCATTTGTAATCGTTTGGGGGATAAGAACTTCTGCATTCCCACTCCGTGACTCTGAATTACATACAAAATGAGATAAAGCCGCCACAGTGGGCCAAATGGCATTGAAGGAGAAAAGAAAAAAAAAAAACAAACTTCTCAGACATGTTAAATTAGTATTTCACATACGCTTTAGCCCACCGATTTTCCGCAGCTTTTCCAAGAAACGCTTAAAGCGTTTAGAGTTTACTCGCCTAATCGCCAAGGCGAAACTTTTTCGATTTGGGAATTAAAATAAAAAGGCATCAGCAATAATAGCTGGATGGCCTCTGGCCAAGGTGGATTTTCTCTAGCCCCCCAACACCGAATGAATTTTCCAGCACCCCGCTGCCGCATTCAGCTACTGTTGAATTTTCCAGCTCCCTCCGGCGATCCTCGAGCAAAAAGTTTTCCCAGCCACTCTGCACGCATCGCTGAGGCTTTTTCCCCGCCACTTTCGACTTTAATGGGCAAAGCCATAACGCACCCCTAGCCCTCCCCCCACCATATTACTTTCGCAAAAAGCCGCCTAGATAAGTGATAAGCCGCCACACACAAATTGGCAGCACCTTGCGTGTCTGAGGCACATAAAAAGGATTAGATGTCTGCCTCGACATGACAGCCCCGAAAAAAAGAAAATTGTCTGCCAAACGGAGAAAATCTCAATCTGAATCGGGAACTCCGCTTTATTGGGCACACTTTACAGTCACATCTCAGTTTTCCGCAGGGAAAAGCTACTTACGAAAGAAATACTTGCGCTGCCACAGAGTAGATTATGCAGCATTCTCTGATTAATTTATCAAAGGCACTTTAGATTTGTACTCTGCAGCAGCATATATTTTGACTATTACTTTCTATTAAATCAAATTTATGCTGCAAGTGATTCTCATCAATACGAATAACAATGCCGCATCTAAGATTTAACTAAAAATCATCATCATGCACTGACCACTGCGTATAAGCAATCCGTATATCGCGCATCCGTCCTGTTGCCCCGACGAGCACATGAAAGTGCCGCAGTAATGAATTCGATTCAAACGCTTGCCACCTTATGCTGCAGTTTGCAACGAAAAAAAAAAACAGAAACTAAATCATTCAAATAGAATTGTATTATTTAAGCAGCTGCTGCAGCCGGTGAGACCGCCACTCTCATTCCTACATTTTATTTGCAATTCAATTTGAATAACACCGGCTAAGCCGTAAAATGGCTGCCATTCCGCATCCGCTCGCCTCTGCGCCGGAAATGAACCTCGAATAAGACTAAAAAAGAAAAAACCACACACACACACACACACAGACAACATTAGGCAGGTTCAACGAACCCTAAATTTATATATATATATATATATTTGAATATATGTATATCGCAGTGGTGCGTGTGGAATGCACTTCGTTACTTCGAATGGCTCGCATTTACATCGCGAAGCCGGCACAAATCCGCTCCATCATTACGGTTACGATTACCGCCACACTTACAGTTAAAGGTACCTTCGACGTTGGCCATAGCTTTACCGTTAGCAACTGCAAAATATGCAAATGCTCGCCCGTAAGGCGATGAGAGCGGATCCTGTGGCCCAAATGGAGCCCAACTGTGGAATAAAGGTGACACATAATGGAAAAACAAGTAGACCAAATATCTATATATCGATTTTAAACAAATGCGAAAGATGTTCAATGTGAATTTCTATACAATAACTCGCCGGAAATTTGCTCTTTTCGCAACAATTTGTACAATTTGACTTTCATCAAATATTTAAGAATTTCTACATTTATTCAATATATTGCGAGTGTGTGACATTCAGAGAGGAAAAAAAAAAGAAAAGAAACAACTTTTAATATTTAATGCGCAGACCGAAAATGTAATTATACAATGAGAAGGCAGCCTAGAGTTGGGCCAGACGCAATATGGCAGATTTATAAATCTATTTAAATAAAATGTGGCCTGCCGACTCAAATCGCTGCGGGTTTGTTATTCCCAGATTCCCAGCAAGAAGAGCAATTTAATGACCTCATCACAAGTTGCTTTCAAGCTGTGCAAATTACTCAATTTCCTTGGAATTCTTCAGCTTTTATTAAGCCAGGACTCGAGTATTTTAGCAAGTAATTGCCGCTGTCAGAAAGTTGCCCCGATGTCTGTTTGGTCCAGCTTAAATCTATGTATTTATCCTGTTCCTGTAACTGCACTCCAGTCGCCAGTCTCCTATCCCTTTCAATTTCTCTGTGTCTCTTGCCGGTTTCCTCGTTGTTTTTACATAACACGAGTTTAAAATCTATGCTTGCCTACTAAGTGTGGACCTACTTTGGGCAGGCACTCAGCGAGTGTCACGTGCTGTGATATGCTAACAAACGAAAAGATAGAAAAGTATCTCGGCATGATCGACTTTAGTGCAGCTGCCTAAAAGTGTGCTAGTCGTTTAGATACTTGAATGTAATAAATGTTTTTTTTTTTTTTAGCCAAGAGTAACTAGATTTGCTCGCTTAAAACTGCCTATGAGCGTGTCTTAAACTATTGCAAACCCATCATACCCACCCCATTATCTTCGAGTAAAGGGTATAGGAACACAGCCGGCAGACGGATCCCCAAGGCAAATGCGTCGTTAACATATGTTGTAGTCGAGTTTCGCAACCAAATTTATCCGCATATATATTCCCATGTGTGTGTGCGAGGCTTTTTCTATAACAATTTGCCAAATGTTTGTAGAAAATGTACGAGTTTTTCATACCTTGGCAGACGACTTGATGGGACCAAAGGAGTGGGGATGAGGAGAAAGGTGGAGGCAAAGTGTTGCCAGGAGCCGGGCTAAATCTTTTCGTCCGCCTCCATTGAAAAGTGGCTCAAGTGTTGGACGCACTGAGTGCGGGAAAAGCGGAAAACGCAGAACGCTAAACGCAAAAATGGGGAAGCCAGAGGAAAGCTGAATATACATGTGGAAAACACTCGCACAAGCCGCAAACATGTGTGCGAAAGTTAAACAAAAATTTAAAGCGGCACCACGCACAGAAAGCTTACGAAAATATAATTTGTGGCCAACTCGATGAATTAAACTAAAAGTTGACAACCACAATGGGAATAAAGGAAATATTTTCCACGAAACTTTTGGCCAGCAACTTTTGTCGACTGCAAATAACATCATCTAACTGTTAGCATTGACATTTAATTCGACTTTATCAAATAATAAAAATAAAAAAATATTTTTCGCTGCAGACATAGAAACGTGGCCTTAATGCATAAATTATAGCATTTTAAATGATTAGTAAAACATTTGCGGATTTTCTCATTTGAAGTCAACCCCCATTTTGGTGACAAATCATAATCTTTCTGAAGTGAACATAAATATTTTCCCAATTTATGTACAGACATGCATCGCAACCGATGACAGGATCGCACAATTAATCTGCACATAACAAGTGGAAAGTTGGCAAAGCCCCAGAACCAAGCCAAAAACTCGCAATAATCCTGACAAAAACTTGTTCACAAACTTTTTGCCCCACGCTAGTTATGAATTGGGAATACTAAGACCACTCCTTAAATTCGAGGCTTTTGTCATTGAGACTTGGCCAGAAGAAGAAAGCAGCAGAGAAAAAATATGCCCGAAATGGCTAAAAATCCGAAAATACTTGGCTCTTGTCGCCAGCCACTAGGGGCTCAAAAGAAAATGTACACACATATATACAATAGTAAAATATATAACCGAGCGAGGTGAGCAGACGCCAGACAGGGTTTAATGTGCTGGAAAGCCACTTGGCTGCCAAATTGAAATAGTTGCCAGTATCGCCGGTCACCTGTGCGATTTTACGCAAAATTAAGCAGCCAAAATAGGCGAATTGGTCCAAGGATCTGAGCGCTAATTGAAAAACTGATCGCTGGCCATGCGATTTTATGGGCCGAGATTTATCAGTATTTAGCAGATACATATATGTATGTATGTATGTAGGTTTTTTTTTCACCTGGCACACGATTTAATAACGAACAGTGTCCATCAAACAAACGGACAGCGACCAAGATTACATGCCCAAAAAAACACACATTCCTCCTGAATTTCGTTGCGTCAATCACATTTGACATGCATTTGATAGCAGATACTGGATGCACGAATGCTTGATATTTATTTGCTGGTTTTTCAACGCACGAATTACGAAATGAAATATTTTCAACGGCTTGATCTCAATTAAACTTGTGGCCTCATGCGAAAATAATCAATGAATATGCAACAATTCCGCAAAAATGTTATATTAAAAACCCAAGCTGAGTGCTACATAGATCGAAGGAAACCCTCAGGGAGGAGGGATTAGTTCATAAACAAAACGAGTGAACTCAACAGAAGTGTGAAATTTGACATGCGGAAATGTAAATGCCACATAACAAAACCAAAAAAAAAAACACGGGCGGTACTCGTTTTAGTTTCATGTGTAGTAATTTATGGAAATATAAATGTAAATATGTGAGAACCGACAGTCACTACTTTATGGCTACCCTGTGATTTATTCACTGTCCGCACCCCGGCAATTTTGTTATTTTTTTTTTCTTTTTTTTTTGTAGAAAAAGTTAGTATATGATTTATTTGCTTACGCCCCAAACTAGACACTGAATCATAAGCATGGTACTTTGGGCAATCGTTGAGTAAACTTAGTTATTTCCATGTAATAATTTAACCTTCTCCCTGTGGCCCAATTCAAATGTTAGCCGGAAAATCCCTAACCGAACGCATTTATCCGCTTTGCTGCAGTTGCGAAAATTTCCCAAGCTCGCTTCAAGCCAAATTTCAGTGGCTGTGCAGGGAAAACAATTGAATGCCATTGGCGTGTTTACTTGGCCACAAACTCTCGAATTTTCAGCTACCAGCGCATATGTGAAATAAATGAAATTTGCCAAAATATTAAAAACAGCCAGCAGCTGGACATGGAGATATCAGGATTTAAATATCACTATCATGTAACTCGAATTTCGAATTTCATATATTGCCGTTGAAGAAATAGCCATTTATTTTACGCTATGAGTGAATTATGAATTGCGTCAATGAGTTTAGTAAATCAATTTTAGGAGACGCAGTTCGATAAACAACAATATATGTATATGTATCTATCCAGATAGGTGTTCTCCAGTATTTTAGTATTTCAACATTTCGGCGCCTTGCGGGCGGTCAAAGTGGCAAGCGATTTACGATCTCGACGAAGATATATATATATACTTTATCTATATAATTTGATTTAATTAGTTTATGCCGGCGAGCGGGCTGCCAATTAGTCTTACTTCGCTATATATTTTTCTCTCTCTCTCTCTGATTTTTCCCACTTCTTGGCCCATTCGGACTTTATTCCATCTATTATTCGCCGCTGGCCAGCTGAGCTGTGGGCCAACTTTTGATTGACTTGGCCCCTTGTCGCCCTTTTTGGCCAAAAGCCGAAAGCTGCGAACAAAAGCTGCGAGTTGTGCGCCCAATTGGATTTAATTATGCAAAGATATTTATCTAGCCCTCCCCCCAAACCAACCAACCAACCAACCATCCATCCATCCAGCCATTATTGTTGTGGGAAAAATGGGGAAATGGGGAAAATGCGGTGGCTGTTGCGAAGAAAATTGAGCGGCAAAGACGGAAAATCCCTCAAAGGCGCGCAAGTTGCGATACAAAAAAAAAAAAAAAAACATCTAAATCCACTGCAAGCTGTTGGATGTGCAGGAAAAACTTTTACTATAAATTGCCCCTACAAATTGGAGCACAGCAATTCCCGAAAGAAACTTAGGAAAACAAAAAGATTTCCCCCGTCTGATAGCGCGTAAATATGTTCAAGTTCTTAATACTAAATGGGTGATTTAAAATGAGATATTTATTTGAATATATTCAAAATGTTCTGTGGCAGCATTTGCCTGAAAGTCAATCTTTGCTTTGCAGTTCATTTTTCTCAGATCAAAACTTTAAATGACATTAAAGACCATCTCATTACGATTACGATAGAGATAAGAACCTACCTCCGAAGGGCAACTGCTGCTCCCAGCGGAGATGTAAAATTATTGTGGACACCACATCCAATGCATTTGCCTTGGCTCTATTTTTTTTTTTTTTTTGTTTTATCCGTGGGCGAATCTCATTTCCATTGGGCTGACCGAAATGAAAACGCCGGCATTTTCCAAAGCGTATTTCACAGTCGAACACTCGCGTCGCCCGCTTCATTTATTATTCTTGTTCAGTTCATGAGTTCAGTTGCCGACTACGACAAGGACAACGAGTACGTCCGGCACAAAGAGCAACATGAACGCTTGGTCCTGGCGAATATTGTCACGAATTGTGGGCGAAATGAACTATGGTCTGGGCCACGTGTCTGTCGGCTGCTATTTTGGATGGCCTTCGGTGTTTCGGGAGCGGAGGCCTCCTGCTGCCTAATTAAGTCAAAAGTAAACATGAAAAAGATGTCAGCCAAGTAGAAACGAATCAAAATGGCAGACAGCGTCCAATGAACTAAATGCTTTGCTACTACACACGAAGAAAAGTCATTCGTAGATTTCAAATTTCAATCATTATAATCGAAAAATTTCGGCAACTCGAAGTGGAAAATCCAAATATTGTGCGTAATATTTTTCAATTTCCCTTCGTGTGTGCCACATTTTGTATGTGCAGCACGAGGTCGTGTTCGTGCATACCTGGCAGGAGTATCAACTGTTGACTGACAAGAATAATAATAACAATAATCAAAAGTAGCCAGCTGGCCAACTCAACTGACCAAGGCCAAAAGCGTTGGGCTTTGGGAATTTGGCAGCAGCAGTTGTCGCTCCACTGACGGCGAACAAAATCACTTAAGTCTCGGCAAACAGCTCCCAGTGGCCACATAAATATGAGCTCGAAACCGAAGACGGCCAAAACTGGCTAAAATAATAATGTGACGGCTAGCCAAATTGGGAATGGACTGGCAAATACCCTCTAAGGATATTGATACTTTCAATTAAGCATCTTGCAAAATGCAAGAAAAACTCTGATTTTAAACATATCTTATCTTTGCTATGCAGAGTAAAGCCATTCTGCTCCACTAGTCCAGCATACCCCACTTTCTTGTGGTCATTTTTTTTGGTTTCATGAACTCGGTTAGACATAGTCGATTGCTTGAATCGGGACATTGGGGACTTCTCGTAACGGAAGAAACGTCTCCCATAGCTGGACAATTATTTGGCTGGCAATCTTAACTTGCTTCTCCAGGGGGAGTGTTTACGGTCAGATAATAAAAGTAATATGCACAAAACTCAAGGCATCACAGCCCATAAACATAATTAATATATACAAGGCGTTAACAAATTTTAATTGGTAAAATACACCGAATGCTAAACGTAACGGAGCTAAATTACTGTCATAAAGTGAATTGTTCAAATTTCCAGATGGGGAATTGCCATTTTGGCCATGAGTGTTTCATGAGTATTTCAAAAAAATTGCAATTAACCTAACGATTCGAAGTCACAAATGTTTGTAGATGGCCAGCGAGTTTGCAATCACTTTCGCACAATGTTGTCTAAAAATAAGCAACAAATTGTGGCAAGATCTCTCATTACAACTAAAAGGTTTTTGTTACATATTTGTTGTTGTCTTCTTACCATTTTCCTAGCTATTTTCCTCCTCACTCACTCCCACTCTGCCACACACACACACACACACACACATCATCGGAGTTTTCCTTAACTAGTTTGATGCCTCATAATGAGCATTTGTCGCAGGCCGCATGAGTACGTGGCAAACTGTGTGACGAGCAGATGAGCAGCGGAAAAGTGGGAAAAATTTGGGAAAAGCTGGTAACCGGAGGACCCAGCTGCTGACCAAAATCAATCGAAGTGAATCAATTACGCCATTCGTTTCGAACTTGCTGCTCTTTCCCGCTCTGTTACCCGTCTCTTTCGCACACACACACACACACACACACACACACACACACACACACACACTCAAAGGGTCGACGGAGGAGTCGGCCTAAAGTGATGTGAATACGAGTATCGCGTTTTGTTAATCGTGACAAATTCGGCCGAATGATGCGCACACTTCATTGAAGCGTCGCCATCGATGCCATCGATGCCATCGATGCTATCGATGCCATCAGGAGGAGGAGCATCGAATGCCGCGGCATCGATGCCAACTGCTCCTAATTATACGTACATGTATATGTACTGTTATGTATGTACGCACATTCTGTATCTGTGCGTTGGGCAAAAAGGTCCACGAACTGTTAATTTCCATGGAAATGCCATTTGGTCCAGCAGCTGCCTTTGCCATGGCCATTGTCTTTGTCTCCGATTTTCACTCTTGCCGATTTTGACTTTCGCCACAAGGGTTCACTTTCGCAATGTAGAGCGATTTATTCGAATGCGCATTTATAGCTGTATTTAAAACAATATATTAAGAATATCAAATTGATTTGGAGCACATTTGTTTGCTCTTTAAATGTACTTTTTCCCAGGTTGTCACAGTGCTTTTCTTTTCTTTTGTGGGCTTTTCACCGCCGCCGCTACTGTATCTCAATTCAGTTCTATTTTTCTTGTTGCCAACGTTGCAGTGCTTCTATTTTTCAGCTGCTGCGGTTTTGGACTTCTTGCGTCTTTGCTTTTACTTTCCATCGGATTTTGCTGCTAGTCCTGACCTGTGCACAGCAATAAATTTCTGAGTATTTCAAGTCATTCATATGATCATAACGAAACTTAACTAATTAGAAAATGAAAAACCAAATCGTTCGGCAAAGTTTGTCTGCCAGAGTTTCGGCAGCCAAAGGCGTAGTTTATTTATTTTTGAAGAGATTTCACCAGGATGAGCACTTTGAGTACCTTAATGGGTTTTTCTGTGTGCGCCGCTGCAGCTTTGATTGCACTTGCTCCACCAGAAGGAACCAGCACCTTATAAAACCAGGCTAAGCTGCCATCTCCACCCTCGTTTTTATAGGCCAATACTACGGGTGATGTTATTGCGGCCCGGACTGCGAAGTTGAATGTTGTTGACAGGCTTTCAAGGGACTCCGAGACTCGGAGACTTCGAGACTTCTAGCCAACACCCCCGTTTATATATGTATATAAATATATATGTTGGTATATATATATGTATGTATGTGTGTGCGGCAAAAGTTGGCATCCAATAAATTGAGTTTTTATATTGAGACGCTTGGCAGACGACGTCGGGTCCGACGGTAATTGAATTACAAGTCCCCCACTCGACCTGCTATCTAATTTTCGTTTTTTTTTTTTTTTTTTTTTTAGTTACTTGCCGGCAATTAAATGCAATTTATTAATATTTTCATGGCATTTAAGTGCCGTGGGTGTACTTTCCATTTCGTTAAGTGTAAATAAGCACTGTGATGTCGTAAACCACACAGCATCGAGCTGTAAAAATGCGAAAAACCTCACTTGTCACAACTATAAAGCAAAACCATCACTGAAACCCATTATAACTCTGGAATCCAGCTCAATTACGGCAAGAAACTATTAAAAGCACACAACGAGGGCTCTGGTCCAGTGTCCAAGGTTACAGAACTGGCGAACTTACTTTCCATTTAAAAACATTATTCATTTCGTATCCTCTGTAAAAACTAAACCTAATTTATGACTGGCTTCAACATTTTCCCACCTTGCACTTGGTAAATCTGACAAAATTTTAGCTTTGCACTATACTTTAGACACTTCTTTATACGTCAAAAGCTAAAGCTCAACTGCATGCTGGGCAAACTGCAGCTTAACATTTCAACTTGTAATTTAAGTGAACGACCCAATATTTCCTAATCCTCCCAATTAAAAACTATCAGGGCTAGTTTAAAATATGACGCCATATCTTTATTATCCATTCAGCAGAGTCCTCACTTGCTGAGCAAATTCCAGACATTTGATTTACACCTTTCACCGCCTCAAAAGTCTCTTCACTTGAGGCTAGAAAACAAGCGATAAATATTCCACATACGCAGTGGTGTGCGGCGTAAAAACGAGAATAGCTAGTGAAAAAAAAAAGCAAGCCAAGTGTGCCAGTATATCCGTGGGCAGTAAAGCAGTCACTTTTTTTTTTTTGCAATTTATTGTCGATGATATGCACAGACATCTCAATTGAGTGCCAACGTGTAGAACGTCGAAGGTGTTGACTGAATTGTTTCGCTGTTAACTGGAAAACTTTTGCGTGAAGTGGCTCTCTGTTTTAGGCACAAAAATGTACTGGCAGTTGCACTAGAAAATATGAAAAATTGCATTGCACTCGAATATATTTATATATATTATCCTCAAGCGTCGCATTGTGTATTAATAATACCCAAATAAATAATCGTATGCATGGAACAAGTTTTAGTGCAGTTTTGTCATGTATTTCAATATTTGATTGCCCCATTTGGAGGCCTTTGTTGATGAAATCTTTTCATTTTGGTTGACATTTTTCCCGCTGCCGGCCGGGCAGCACCGAGTTGTCGGCCTATTTGTTATTGTTGACCGATATTCCCCCCTTTTTTTTTTTTTGGTCCGTGTCCTGTATGAACACTCAACAAATATGCAGGCTGTGCGCAAAAGATAGCAACGCAACATCATGTGTACTGTTGGCAGATCCCAGGAAAAACAGAGAGGGGGGCATGGGAACAATACGGCAATATTGGATGGACACAACCAACCCCCCCCCCCCCTTACATTTTCCAGTTCCGCTTTTCCCTCAACATTTTCACTGGCTGCCGTGGAATCTGTGCGGCGAGTATGTGTGTGTGTGTTTAGGGGGATTTGGCTTAATTAAATTCCGGAATAAAAGGATATATTCCTCTGGCCAGCGCTTTAAGCTCGCCTTTATGTCTTTTGACAAAAGTCTTAGCGACTTATTTGAGCCAGCCTGCAGCTACAGATTTTAATTACGGCTATAAATCATAGGCAAATGGGTGGCTGTGGGCGAAAAACTGGCCCATATCACACCCTCGCCCAAACATATTAATCGCAGTCGCATGGGGACTCTTATCTCATGGTTATCTCACATGTACGTACACGTGAAATACAAATGGTGTGATTTGAAATGGTATGATATATAAAATAGCAATAAAATAGGTGGTTGGGTAATGAATATGTTAGAGCAACAAATCTACATATAATTTATATATTAACATTGAACACTTTGGGGCAATTGCTCTCAGTGAATTTGCGTATTTATATCGGGCCATGTAAATGAACAGCCCAAATTACTGCAGTTTCATTGTTCCCGGGGCCCGCCAATCATTCTGATGCCTTCACAGTTCGTGGCCCAAATTTACAGCACACAAAAGTTGCGCATTAAAAAGTTCACCTAATAGTTGTTAGTTATCCCTTAAACAGGCCCGCCCTCCCGACTTCTGACCCCTGACCCCTGACCCCTGACCCCTGACTTCCTGACTTCCTGAATACGTGCTGCAGGAAATTCATCAGCTTGCGAACTGTGCCTTCTGCTTCATTGCGGCCAAAACTGGCATAATTATTGCAAACTTTTGCCGCACGAGCAGGACTTTTCATTTCGAATGGCTGCCATTTGGGCTTTATCTAATGGAGGATACCCAAAAATAGTTTTACACCGCAGTTGATCACGCCAAATGAGCTCATATAAACTTGTGAGTGGAGTGCCAAGTTAGCCGCCGGAAGTTCGGTGTCTATTCACTATTCACTCTTCTAGGTGTTGCAACTAATAAGCAGCAGAAGCAAGAAGCTTCCTTCCTCGTGCCAAAGTTGAAAAAGGTTCGATGTCCGAAAGAGCGGTGCCCATAAAACTGGTTGCTAATTGCATGCCAGGACCCACAGCCTCGAACTTTACAGCATTTTTAATGGCTGTCAGCGGAGACTGTGAGGAATCGCACATATACGCGTTTATACTCGTTGTACACATGTGGCACATGTGGCCTAGTGGCATGTGGCATGCGGCATAGTGGCATGTGGCATAGTGGCGAGTCGACTAAATGCCCTTTTGCGGGATTATCTGCGGCGACAGATCTTGGCCAGACTGGCGCGTGTTGCAAATAAATTCGTCGTTTTCAACTTGGCCTTTGTTTTTGCTTATTTTATTCAGTATATATCTATATATTTATATGTATATATATATATATACAAAAATATATTTATCTCGGCAACACTTGCCACTTGTTTGCTGTACATTTTAAAGTCGACAAAAAAAGGCGCTGCGAAGGTCACGACGCCGTCTCGACCAATGTCCAACATTTTTGTTGGCATCGTTACCACTCACAAACCGCCCACTGCCACGCCCACCGACCATAAGGCGTTCGACCAGGACGAGTGGTCAAAAATCATGGCACCATCGGTACAACGATTTGATTTATTATTTGGCAGAGGCATCCTCTTCGAACCATTTCATACGAGTATAGTTATAGCTATATGTTTAAGCTTCGGTAAAACATTTTTTATTTCCCACATTGAATACAGTTTCTGTTTTTTTTTTTTTCTTTTTTTTTTTATGTTTGCCATACATGTTGCTATTGAGTTTCAAGTATTTCGCTCTGATTGAATTCAAGCTCTCCAATTTTTTTTCATGCCGCTACCGAATGAATAAATAACCGTTGTGGATTTTGGTGTAAAGGCAAAATTGAATTTAATTTTGAGTAAAAGTAATCAATCTCTTATCGAAAGGTTCTATTTCAAATTTGGTTCGGCTAGTTTTCACATATGATATGGTATGTTAAAGCGTTGAAATTTGATTTAAATCTCATTTAATTATCGAATTTGTATTGTTAAATTAAATAAGCTTAAATATTTTGTGAGCTTACCTTTTTTTTTTTGGAATTTCGACTTCTGGCAGTTTTCCCTCAGGAATTCAGAGCTGCAATGAAAATGTGAATGAAGTTCTTTAGTTTCTCATTTGCAATTAACGCAGGTCAAGTCGCATATATCACTCATACGCCCGGTATGTCCAGTTCGGTCTGCTTGTCAGCTGATAAGGGCAGCTACTCGAAATCACCGGACAATTGGCATTGGACAACGACCTCGTCGAGATCGGGATACACAACAAACAAGCAATTTCGGATTCACTTTCGCCCCCGATGAATCTGGGCATCTGGGGATCTGGGGGCGATGACTAATGTCCTGCTCGCGGTTGATTTGTAATTTATTTTCGTACTTTCGGCTGCCCTAGGAGCAAATAAATTTTAAATAAGGTCAACAAAATACTTCGGGTCCTGCTAATTGCTACAAGGCTCGCCTTTCTTTTGGCCCTACTTAAACACTCAAATGGCCATAAATTTGCTCCCTTTTTTTTTTTTTTTGGGCAAAAGAAGGGTCAATGTGTGAACATGCAAAACACCAAAAAAGAAAAGGGAGCAAAAAATCGGTGGTATCGGTGGAAAATCAACATCCACAACGTTCTGGGAAAATTCCGCTTCTCTGTTTGGTTACACTGTCCCGCCCATTTTCCATCCAACCATTTTCCTTCCTTCCGTTAGCTATATTCATTTTATTTTTCACTGTCATGTTCCCTGTCACGCTGGCACCGAAAAAAGTGTTAATCGAACTACAGAGAAGGTTGAAAAAAACAAAAAAGAAAACGTATTTATACTCATAAAAAGGTTAGCACTACTGATCAAAATTTTGTTTAGCTGACAAAGTTTGCTAGTCTGCCCTTTGTGTGGACTAAATAAGTTTGGTTTCAGCAGTTTACGAAAACTTTAATCTTCATACACCATGTGGTGCTAACAAATCGAAAGGGTTGTTCTCCGGGCAACCTCAGTTATTAAACAATACATCATCAATAAAGGTCACACGTCATAGTGAGAGTTGGTTTAAAAAAAAAGTTAACAGAGTGTCAGTGGCAAACATTGATTTTCTCAGATTTTTAGCTGAAACATTGAAAATATTGGTCCAAATATGGAGTGTCATACCTCGTTGAGCTCGTAATTAAATTTCCAATCAAACTGTATACTAGAATGGAAATTCTATTTTTTGACCATTTTTTGCAAATTTTGATGATGTTACCCCTTACAAAAAATGCGAAAAATGACTCAAAAATTATTTTTCCTAAATCGGTCAAAAAGTGATACAGATGGTTAGTCCTTGTTATTAGCTGCTCAAAACAGTTATTCTTTCATTTTTATGATCACTTTTAGTCAAGTTATGATTAAAATAGTCATCTAAAATTTTTAAATTTTTGCCAAAATAATTTTTTTGAATTTCCGTCATAAAATAATCAGTTTTTTGCCTACAACTTTAATTATAATTCATAGCCAAGAAAGACTTGGTGCAAAATCTTTCAAAATGTGATGCGGGTCGTTAGCTGTGTTTGTCAGCTGTGTAGCACAGGCATTCTTTCAGCTTTTAAGCAGAGCTACGAGTATAAGGAATGACACCCGGAAAAGTGAATAGAAAGATAATAGATTGACCATAACAACGCAAATGAAAAGCTAAGCCACCGTATGAATAATTCGAATCGATAGCCAGTCGAACCCTTCGCTTGTTATCCCAACTTGGCCGATGGATTTTCTCACAATTAAATAAACAAAAGTGTTGGCTACAAACTTGCCATCGAGTTGGTCAAGTGCTCCTTTGTTTGCATTTGCTGGGCGACTTTCATTGGGATAAACTATTCCTTCATGGCCCGCATTTAATTGCTGTCCCAGCAATCAGAAAGTCAAGAGTGGAATGTCCGAAGACGTTGCCTGATTTCTCTAAGCGATTCCTCAAACATGAAAGTAATTGCACTTCTCTGGCCCCGGGCGACATTGTTTCAAATTGAAACTGGCAGATGGACATTTAGACAGGAGCCAGGGAAAAGCGCAAGGCAAGTGCCAGTGGCAGTGGCAGTCGCAGTTCATCAGGGGGGAATGTTGGAATGGAGAATCCTAGGAAAATCGAAAGAAAATCGAAGGAAAATCCGTGCGTGTCTGGGTGGACTAATGTGCAGACACTGCGATTTGATCGGTCAGTCTGGGAATCCTGGGAATGCCTGGAGTAAGGTAAACAATTTGCATGACCGCCTTTCAGTATTTGGGCGTATTAGCAACGTTTGACCAAACATTACTTTGGCCTCTCAGATGTGTTAATAATACAATTTTATTTGTCTGCAGAGGAAGCGGCAGGAAACTGGGAAAAACGAGCGGAAAATTTACGATTTACGAGACGTTCAGTTTGGCCCCAATGTGTGCTGGACAACGAGCGAATTCTGTGGCCTCCGACGGACTATTTTTGAAAAGGGTTTGACATTTAAGGCACATTCGCACACACACACACACACACACATAGCACCAAAATGACAAAACGATGTCTAAACGAGCTCCGAACGAGCGGCTGAAATACTTGCACACAAAACGTATACGTAAAATGTAATGAAATGAAATAAATAAAATAAAATAAAGCAAAATTCGGGGGTTGCACAGCTGTACGAAAGGGTTGGCAAATCGGCTGGCTGGCGGCTCCAAGGATATCACTTCCTTTGGCCAGCGTTTAACGCACACACGAACAGCCGGAAAAAGTAACGAAAACACATCGCCATTTGCCTGGCCAGCGTAGACAAAATTGAACCTTTTATCTCAAAAAAAAAGTATAATAATCACAGTAGACAGTGGTTGCAGCTCTTTTAAAAAAAAAATTAGTTTCCAAATGTCACATTTTGAACTGAATCCAACGAAATTTCGGAACAAATAGATATAGTGGCATGCCTTCAAAAGTCTTTACAATGAATTCAAAGGTAATTATATTCGTTAATCTTTGAAATCAACAAGTTTTTGAGGCTACCAAACTGTGCCACTGTTATTTTATTTTTCGAGCAGTTCAAAAGGATATGCAGAGCGGTGCGTGTTACACACACACACACACACTCGCACACTCACGCACTAAAAAAGGTAAGCGAACCTTTTTGTTAAATGTCTCAATTGGAGCAGAAGTGCCGGGATGAGGGTGCGTTTCGTTTGATGCTTAATGTGCTCAATGTTTTATGCAGGGCAGTCCGGCAACAAAAACCAAAAAAAAAAAACAAGCACAAAATATAATAATAAAATGGAGCACAAGTGCCACAAGTAATACATACGTTTAATTTATTCATTTAAAGACTGACCTCCGGTCATAAAAAAATGATGTGCGAATCTTTTTCAAATTTCGCTAGCAAAAAAAGCTGTCAGCTGAGCAGCTCCCACACCATTTACACAAGCATATTACATAAGCACACCCATCGACTAGCACCCATTTTTGTGCACAGTGCATAGTTTCTCGCTCGTGTGCGATATTGTCTCCTTTGATTCCTTTCATTTCGCCTCCATAGCTGATTACATTATTTATTTGTGGCCACTGTGTGCAATCTTCCTTGAGGGTCCCCTTCATTCTCATCGTCACGCAATCGTCCTAGGTGATACAATGGTGGCGGGGGGGGGGGGTGTGGTGAGAAGGGGGCGTGGCCACTGTGACAGCCCCAAATTACACAATTTTGAATTGAGCAATTTGTATGTGGTGGCCCGCTTGTTTCGCAATAATGCCAATATAATAACAATGGGCGCGTGTCTGTTTGTTTGCCACTTGATAAATGAGATGGCCATCAGGGGGTTAAGGTGGCGATGGGGGTGCGGCCATGCCCCCGAAGGTGTTAGCCACGGCTTTTCCAACATTTTTTTTTTTCGACATTTTCCTTCATTTTCCCTCATTTTCCTTCTCGTTTCCCTGCATTTTTTCGACCACCGACCTTGATTAAGCTATTGGGCGTGTTGCCCACTGGCAGCAGCTGCTGCTGGGCGTGGCCACTCCACCGATCAGTATGGTTTTTAGATATATAGCGTTCACTATATATACATACATACATACATACATATATAGGTCGCCTGGAGGCGGGCCACAAACTATTAGGGAGACAACCGGCACTTTGAATTATGTGTATGACAAATGGAGAGATAACTTTAGTGCCTGACTGAGGGTAGTATTGTATTTTTGTATTTTTTCCAGAAGGGATTGCTTTTGCTCACTGACTCTTAACAAAAAAAAAAAACCAACATTTCTAGAAATTAAATAACAATTTAATTCAGCTAGCAGTTCATCAAGACATCTTTTAAGTCGCCTTAAAGCTTTTCTCGTCTCCTCAACAGCACAACAGCATAGCGTATTTCCTGAAAAGCAGATGAAGTGAACGTTTTCTCCTAATCCGATTGGAAAATATCGATGAGCTGATTTTCTATTCTTAGCATGCTTAAAGCAAAAATTATGCCAGAAAAAAGCGCTTGAGTGCGTTCTAATCCTAATTTGCTCTAGTTCTATAGTCGGCCATTAAAATCTAGTGTCACAGAAACAGGATAACCAGATTGCACTTAAACTCAATTTCATTTAGACGGCAATTGTGACAAGAGGCCCATTAGTCGAGGACACTAGTAAGTAGACATCGACTCAATGTCCTTTTGGGCGAATCGATCGGAATGAATATGTAAATTTCAGCCAATAGCAAATGAAATCCAGCCGATATTGGATTTAACGGAGTTATGGAAGTGTAGGTATATATGGAACAAGTGGTGCGTAAAACTGATGACTAGACACGTTGACAATCCAGTTTGCCAACGACGACAAGTTGGGCCATTAAAATGAACGGAGACTGGGGAATAAAACAAAAAAAAAAAAAACGAAAAAAAAAAACAAAGGCAAATGAAGCCGCTGCCCTTGAATGTTTAATAATATCGAGCAAAAAGATACGAGACTCGGGACAACTTCGTCAAGTATCTGCTATATATAAATGTATATGTATCTTAACGATGCGAAAAAAAAGAAACATATACAGCGAACAGATTAGATAGCTGACTTGCACAGCGTAACGGAATTTCAATTGAACTTTAATGCTGAATTTGATTGATTTAAGAACGCAATGCCACTCATCATCTCATCTCATCTCATGTGGCAACAGAGCTTGAGATCTTTAAAGGATTTCAGCTGCACGCTTGATTATGAGTGACAAAGTGTAGTGATATTTCAACATTGTTGATAAAGTTCCACAACTCTGGGGCTTAACTACTTAAAAATACAAAATGGGAGCAGCATAATGACAACGCCATAAAAAAAGCATCTTTACATCCTCGCGCTAAGCATTTTGCTGCAGCATACCTTTGAGCGCAGCACTCAGCTTAATTTTCGGCTTTTACAAGCAGCATCGTTGGTATCCTTGCTGGCAATCAGGTCCTTTTGCCCAACAAAGTGCCACACGGCGTTGGCATGTTGCAAGTTGCAAGTTGCTAGTTTTGCTGTTGGACTTTCCGCGGGCAACACGCTCATTTAACAGCGCACTTCCACTTGGCTGTGCGATGTGCGTTGCGCTATGTGCGTAATTTTTCAGCTGGTTTGCCCTGGCTTTTCCGCTTTTCCTCCTTTCCTCCTTTCCCCCCTTTCGCTTCTTCGCTTTTCCGCTCTTCCGCTGCAATCTGCAATTTGGCTGGGGCGATCCTTGCCACACGCTGCTCCGCTTTTTCTAGCTCCCCCAAAGTACTTCCTCTCAATTGTTTTCCATGCGCATTCCCCTTTGCCAGTAAATGTTTTATTGTACTCTACGAGGGTCTGACTTGTATTAGCGTAATTCCCGAGCTCATCTGGCGGCGAACTGTGATTGTTGTCCCTCCAGTCAAATCAAATCCCTCCGCTGGCAGCAATCTTTTGGAGTTCATTAATTTTTATGCCACAACTTGGCATTCGAGTGGATATGAAGCCAGCCAAGCTAGCTTACTTGAATGCAAATCTCAGGTTGCCATTGTTGCTGCGCTAATAAAAAAAAAAGCATAATTCTCAGGAATTTTCATATTTATCTTGCCGCTTCGCCGTCGCACCAACCAATCTTGCGGCGCGTGTTGCCACTTCAAAATTGTTGCAGTCATATATATGTAATGCCCGGGCAATGTGAAACTGTTGCAAAGCGCAATAAATTTTCAAAAATATATACATTAACCCAGCACGAGCACTGACAGCCCGACGACCACGCTGCGTATGAGTGATTTTTTTTTGGGGGGGGGGTTTATAAAAAAGTGAAAGAAAGTGAAAGAAAGTCGCTGGCAGACGGTCAAATACAAATAAACTTTTTTGACAAGCTCCGACGGCTCGGTTATGATTATAAGCATATTTATTTGCACCGGCGGGCGAAACTCATCAAAAAGAGAATTTTTAAACAGCAGGTGAAATGTTTGCACACAAATGGTCAGTATTAAATATTTTAAAAGCGCGGCAAGAATGGCGACGTAACTACCAAAAAGTTTACATTTGTATTTATGCCCAAATGATACGACATGTAATGTGAAATAAATATGTAATTGATTTAGCCAGCTAAGTTAAGCGCGCAGATGCACTCCAATTACACTTACGACTGAGATGCCTTCTTTCGATTTCATTCGCGTTGTCAACTTGGCTTAAACCTGAAACTGAAACTGAAACCGAAATGCTTGGTACTCGCTGCTCTACCTGTCACAGGTAACTGCGAGGCGAGACAACAAAACAAATGTCGCTCAATTACGACGAAGGCAACAATAATAAACAGGTGACAGGCGGGAGGATGCCGGAATCTCGGATGGCTTTTGGCCAAATTGAAGCTGGCAGAATGCTAACAAGGCCAAATCACAGTCGAGCCTGCGCTACACACGAGTATTTGCCACATGCATGCATACACACATATACGATATATGCCACATGCCATATAGCCATATACTGTATGGATGTCTGCGACAATGGCTGGTTATATCACACATTCAGCTCGCCTTCGCCTTCGTGCCTTCATTTCGCCTGTTTGCCAAGCTCGTATGCAAATTCAGTTGTGCCTTTCATAAAAGCCGCTCATAAACTTTTTATAATGCCTGCATATGCCAATGAAGAGGTCGTAGCATCCAGTCAGTGGGCTAAAACTTGGAGCTTGTAGCTTGTAGCTTGGCCTTTTCCCCACAGCCATTGCTCTCTCCCCTCGATTTTCCGCTTTTCTTATCGCTCACTTGGCAGCAGCGGGGGTTTCATTAATTGTACAACTGCTGGATGTTATCAATACG